>NW_026989990.1:0-62741 GCF_036417665.1 Passer domesticus | reverse complement strand
ACTCACCATTTTCTCTTCCAGTAAAAATGAATTTGGACCGAGCATAAGATGAAGATAAACTCCAAAAAAAGCAGGCCTGCCATTAACCCTGCCCAGCAGCCTGCTCCCTTGCAGAAGCCCCTTCCGAAGCCATTCTGGGCATCAGGAAGACGTGTTGTGGTGCTGGCTGCATCTGTGGGAGCAATGGGAAGCGTGAGCCCGTGCTGTGCTGCACTGCTGAGCTGGCAGCATGGTGGATACGGGCAGGACGTTCTCTGTTTCCCCCAGAGCTGGGGCCTGCAGGCACCTTGCCGGCCCTTGGCACAGGCTGTGCCAGCCAACAAAGCCCAGCAGGCCGGGAGGAGAGCCCGGGGGCAGCGCAGCTGCTTGGGCAGTGGCTGCTGCCAGGGACATGGGCCAAAGCCATCCCTGAGCAGCCACTGCCACCCCTGGCCCTCCCTGCCCCATGACTGCTCCTCCAGCCCCGGGGGACAGACTGTCAAAAAGTCCACAGCCAGCAAAGAGATTGTCCCAGGAATTGTGTCCTGCTTTTGCTCCCTGCACTTGGTTCCAGAAACATCCCTCAGACTGCTGTACATGCCCACACATGATCTGATCAGCCCCTATGCTTTTCCACTCTGCTCTCAGAAATTTTGCAACAAATCCACAAATAAATTCGAGGTTACATCTGTGAATTGCACACTACAGTTTCCTTCATTTTTCCCAATACCTGGAAGTTTCTATATTTAGTAATGCCCTTGAGGATCTCTGATAATTTTCAGTATTTGGGATTTTTTGTATTGAGAGAGACGATACAGCCTAATTCATTTTAGTTTTTGCAGGTCTGGGTTTTTCCTCAGCATGATGGTTTACTTATTATCTACATGTAAACTTGTTTTTATTTATGTTTTTTTTTGGTTCGCCAAGTGTGGCAGAGAGAATAGGGACAGGCGGTCGGAAGATTTCGGGCTGTCACGGAAACCTGATAGGGCCTCCCTCACCTGACTCCCAGAGATAAGGATAGCCGCAGGACAAGAGGCCAAGAATGTTGTAATCCCCCCAAGAATGTTGTAACTAACACGGCCTCCAGTCCCCTTACTAACCATATAAGGTAAAAGTCAGACCCCAAAGGTAGGGGAAGGACCAAGGGTATATATACCGAGGAGAAAACCAATAAAGGGCCTTTGGACCGTCTATCACATTGATGTCTGCGTGTCCTTAGCCCGAGCGGCCAAGAGCATTGGGCCGTCGTGCTGCGTTTCCTTGGAACCAGGTCGTTACGCCTTGCCTGCAAGGCAACAAGTGGTGCCGAAACCCGGGAACAGAAAAGAAACAGAACCCGGGATCGGGAGTCTCCTGGACAAGGCCAGCGGCTGCGGGGGGTCCTGGACTCCACCACAGCGAGGAGGGACGCCTCCGGAAACCGCCACAGCCTCATACAAGCTGTGGCCTGAGTTTGAATTGGAACCGCCATAGCCCCATACAAGCTGTGGCCTGAGTTTTACGAGGACCGCCGCAACCTTGCAGAAGTTGTGACCAGAGTCTTGTAGGACCGCCAGTCTCGTGGAAGTCGTGGCCCGAGTCGCGTGGGGACCGCCGCAGCCTCATGGAAGCTGTAGCCCGAGTCGTGAGTTATTTTAATTTACAATGGGGTATTAGATGTGACTTCAAGCATTTTCAGCTTGCTATTAATAAGCTCCAAGAGCTAAGGACGATAACTCGTCCCATAGACATATTAAATTCAGAGGTGTGGGAGAGATGTACACTCGCTTTAGCCGAGGATTTAAAGGTTACAGGCAGTGGGAAATGTCTTAAGGCGTGGGCTAAAGCAGAGGAAGCTTTAAAAAAGGCCTCAGAACAGCAGGAGGCATGGGAAGCAGCGAAGACCATGCTGTTAGCAACCCCAAAAATCGGGAGCGTGGCTGCGACCCAAACGGCCCCGGGAAACAGCCCGGAGGGGGGGGGCAACACGCGGGAGGCGGGCGTTCCCCGCCCGAACCCGCGCGCGGACGCGAGCCCGGGTCGCGACCACCCGGCGCCCCGGGGGGACCCCCCGACCCCTCCGCAGTGCCCGCGGGACTCCCCGACCCCACAGCCCACCTTGCGGGACCCCTTGAACCCCCCGCGGAGTGCGCCCGGCCCCGGCCCGCCCGAGGAGCCCGCCGGGGTCGCGGAGCCGCTGCCCCCTCCCCTCCCCCCACCGCGAACCGCCGATTCGGGGACGCTGACGGCGGAACAGGACTCGCGTTCGTTCTGGGAAGGTTTAATGGCAGACGCGCGCCGCGCGGAGAGTATCGCGGCCGCGGAGTCCGGCAACGCCGTGCCGGCGGCGGCCGGCGGACCCGGCGCCAGAGCCGCACCGCCGCCATACGGGTTTGAAAATGGCGCGGGCCACGCGGGAGAGGGGCGGGGCCAGCCGCCCAGCGGCGAGAACGGCACGGAGCCGAGAAGGAGCACTACCGCGCATGCGCGGGGCCGTGCGGGGGGGCGGACACCCGAACGGGAGCCGCGCCCAGCGGCGCCACCGTCTAAAGGGGAGACCCCGCCCCGCAGGGGGCAGGAAACTCACGGGGGGCGAGAGCGGCGCCCCCCCCGAGAGGCGGAGCGACACCGCCCACGCGGGGAGGAGCGGGGCCGCTCCAGAGGGGAGGAACGAGAGCGACACCGCTCGCGAGGGGAGGCGCGACTCCACCCCCGAGGGGAGGAGCGGGGGCGGAGCCGCGGGAAAACGCGGAGCAGACCGGAAGCGTACTGGCATTCAACTTCCGGCTCGGAGACAAGTGAGAGCTCCTCAGTCAGCTCAACCGAGCTTACCGAGTCAGACTGTGACTCGGAAGCCGAGAGGGCAGAATTAACGCGGTTTCAAGCGAAACCGAATAAAGCTTTCAATAAAACCGGGAAGCAAACACAACATAAGCTTACAGACTGGGGCAAAATAAAGATAGCATGTGCAGACTGGGTGGATATGACCAGCGTTCATACTTACCCAGTCAGAGTTACAGGGGCCCAGGGAAATCAGCAGCGAACGTATACACCAGTAAATGTAAAAGAGGTTCAGACAATAGCAAAAGCAATTTCAGAAAAAGGGATCAACTCAGCAGTGGTTACTACTTTAATAGACGGGCTTTTTAGCAATGATGATTTACTTCCCTTCGACATTAGACAAATCGCTCGTAGGATCTTTGATGCGGCAGGTATGAGACTGCACGGTTTTTCCCCTAGCAAGTTGGCCCAGACATTGGCAATTCAAAGAAGTCCCACCAGTGAACGGAGTGGAGGGACAATCCCGAGCGTGGAAGAGCACCCAGCTGGTAGCTATAACGCTTCACACAAAAGAGGGGCCAGAAGAAACAGTAGCAGTCTATCCATACATCCTGCAGAATTCTCCACCCCTGTTGGGAAGGGACATCCTTGCTATGTTAGGAGTCAGGATCACAAATTTATAATGAGGGCCACTGCCATACACCCAGCGCTGCCAATCAAAATAACTTGGAAATCATCAAACCCCATATGGGTCGAGCAGTGGCCCCTATCTGAGCCTCGAGTGGCAGCCTTATTAGAATTGGTCGATCGCGAGTTACAAAAGGGTCACATAGAACCGACCACTAGCCCATGGAATACCCCTGTATTCGTGATCCCCAAAAGGTCAGGGGAAGGCTATCGCCTCATCCACGACCTAAGAGAAGTGAATAAGACAATTCAACCCAAGGGTCCAGTTCAGACCCTGATACCCGCAAACTCAGCCATACCCGAGGGACAGCCATGCGCAGTGCTGGACATCAAAGACTGTTTCTTTTCCATACCCTTGCACCCTGAGGACAAAGAACGATTCGCCTTTTCCGTTGTGTTTCCGAACGGTAAGCGGCCAAATCTGCGCTTCCAGTGGAGAGTGCTACCACAAGGTTTGGTGGACAGTCCGACTATATGCCAGATCTCCGTGGACAAAGCGCTGACGCCAGTTCGACACTCCTATCCCACCGCAACCATCATCCAATACATGGACGACATCCTGATCGCAGCTCCATCAACGAGCCAGGTGGATCACCTGGTGTCCACAGTTACAGAAACCCTGCGAGCCAACGGTTTCGAGATCGCGACCGCAAAGATCAAGAAAGGACCCTGCGTGACATTCCTGGGAGTAGGGATCACAAGCTCCTACGTGACCCCTCCAAGGGTGAGAGTGAACCGAGACGTCAAGACACTACACGACGTCCAGCGCCTGGTAGGATCACTGCAGTGGCTTCGCAACATCATCCTGGTTCCTCCGGAGGTCATGGACCCTTTGCACGACCTCCTGAAAGGGAAGCAGCCCTGGGAACCAAAGGAGCTGACACCGCAAGCAAAGAGCTCCCTCGACTTCATCGAACACCGGATGTCCACTGGCACACTTGCCAGGTGGAACCCAGCTATGCCCCTGGACTTGTACGTCCACTTCACGCCGAAAGGAGGAGTGGGAGCATTGGCCCAAGGACCTACCGAGAAGTCCCAACCGATCCAATGGGTGGTCCTCGGAAGACCAGCTCGAGCGTTCTCCCCAGGAACGGAATGCATCGCGAACCTCATCATAAAAGGCAGAAAACTCGCCCTGAAACACCTAGGAACGGAGCCAACAAGGATCCACCTTCCGCTTCGCAAGCAACCGGCAACAGAATCGACAACAATATCGGAGCACCTAGCCCTTGCACTCACCGGCTTCGGAGGAGAAATCTCCTACTCCGCCAAGCCACCTTGGACTCAGCTGCTGACCATCGTCGACATAGACATGCCACCGAAGGTCAGAGACAGACCGCAGCCAGGACCAACAGTCTTCACGGACGCTTCCTCCACGACCTCGACCGCAACGGCAGTGTGGCAGGCAGGAGAGCAATAGCATTGCATCAAAGCGTGTGACCCAACACTGTCAGTGCAGCAACTGGAGGCAGCGGCAGTAGCCTTGGCGTGTGGACTCTTCCGAGAGGAACACCTCAACATCGTGACAGACTCCATATTCGTGGCAAAACTCTGCCTAGCCATGGCAGAACCGGGGGTGTCAACATCAGCAGCAGCCCAAATGCTGGAAGAAGCGCTCTCCTCACGACGGGGCACCATATCCGTCATACACATCAACAGCCACAACCCAGTCAAAGGTTACTTCCAGATCGGCAACGACAAAGCGGACGCCGCAGCAAAAGGAGTTTGGACGTTGCAAGAAGCGCGTCAGCTGCACGAATCGCTTCACATCGGGGCAAAAGCACTGGCAAAGAGATGCGGAATCTCGACAGCAGACGCGAAACAC
Source organism: Passer domesticus (assembly GCF_036417665.1). NCBI lineage: Eukaryota > Metazoa > Chordata > Aves > Passeriformes > Passeridae > Passer > Passer domesticus. Next base: position 57,487 of record NW_026989990.1, on the reverse strand, counting down.
GTAGTGGCGACCTGTCCTCATTGCCAGAAGTCACCACTGTGGACCAGCGGAGTCAATCCAAGAGGCCTCAAGCCCTCAGAAATCTGGCAATCAGACTTCACCGTGTGCCAACTGATGAAGCCAAGAGCGTGGCTAGCAGTGACAGTAGACACCTTCAGCGGAACGATAGTAGCCACGCAGCACCTCAAAACGGACTCAAAAGCCACGATTCAGCACTGGCTGACAGCCATGGCATGGCTCGGTGTCCCCAAACAAATCAAAATAGATAACGGGTCGAATTTCACTTCCAAGCAGGCGCAAGAATTCGCCAAAAAATGGGGTATCACCCTGGTACAAGGTATCCCTTACAACAGTACCGGGCAGGCAATAGTAGAGCGGGCAAATCAGACCCTAAAAACCAGAATAGAGGTGTTGGCAAAAGCAGACGGCTTTGCCAACTCCATTCCCCCAGGAGAGCAGGCACGCATACTAGCAACAGCTTTGTTAGCGCTCAATCAATTTCCCAGGGGGGACGAGACAAACAGTCCTGTCCAAAAACATTGGACCACTCGAATGCAGGAGGAGGGTCCACGAGTAATAATAAGGAACGAGCTAGGCGAATGGGAACGGGGTTGGAGGTTAATGCTCACGGGACGAGGGTACGCAGCAGTCAAAAAAGACGGAGAAATCAGGTGGTGTCCACTTAAATCGATCAAACCAGATCTCCAAAAGGAGCAGGGTGACGCTAATGAGAATGGCGAGTCTCTGTTTACAGGACATGATCAAGAGACGTCCGCGAGACGTGCACACCCGCGTTCTGGAGGAGAGAGACAGACCACCGAGCCGCCAGACAGCACCCGAAGGACCGGCACGGGCGAGATCCAGTCATCAAGGGTATCTCTGGGTAATGTTGCTGCTGGGGCTAGTTGCCAGGGGGCAAGCCAGCTCACAGCACTATCCCCATCAGCCATTCAGGTGGGTCATACGGCACCTCACCAATGACAAGGTGCTCAGACACGTCATTACACCAGACGCCCCATCCTTCATACTTCGCATTACAGACCTGTTCCCGGGACGACCAAAGCCAGACCCTCATTCCCCATACGCCAAAAACACATACCTATCCTATTGGTGCCCAGCCTCAAACCCCGGAAAAAGTTACTGTAATCGCCCGGGGTGGGGATATTGCGGACACTACGGTTGTGAAACAATAGTCACAGACACCAGACCGACAGGGCCGGGGTGGGACCCACAGGAACCCGACAGATTCTTACAGTTCACTTGGGCGCCAAAAGGCTGCAAAACACCACTCTTCCATCACGAAAGCACCCATCGAAACAGCCACAAACTCCCAAAAATCCAGAAATGTATTAGGTACAACATGACAGTCTTGCAGCCCAGAGACCCCAGTTGGGCCTTCGGAAAAATGTGGACAGTAGTCCTTCACGGGACAAACGAGTGGGTAAACGTGCAGATTATCAGGCTCATACCGTCAGCACCCCGAGCGGTCGGACCAAACAAAGCAATCAAAAGCGTGCAGAAAGGGAAAAACATGACCTACCCCAAAACCTTACCTACAAGGGTCGCGAATACCCAGACAGGCCTAGCGAGAACCATTCAGACACATCGCTTAGCTAAGTCGGATTCAGACCCAATCCTTCGCATGTTAGAAGCTACCTTCCTATCCCTAAACGAATCCAACCCTAACCTAACCAATTCCTGTTGGCTATGTTACGATGTCAAACCACCCTTTTACGAAGGAGTCGCCTTAGATACCCCTTTCACATATTCCTCAGCAGACGCCCCTCACCAATGCAGATGGGACACTCCCCGCAAAGGAATCACCCTGAGTCAGGTCACGGGGAGGGGGAGATGCTTTGGAAATGCAGCCCTAGCTAGGCGGGAAGGCAACGTGTGCACCAAAGTAGTCAAACCCGACAGGAGAAAAAAGTGGGTAGTCCCATCCGCATCGGGCATGTGGGTTTGCCAAAGATCCGGAGTGAGTCCCTGTGTGTTCCTAGACAAATTCAATGACTCAACAGACTTCTGTGTCCAAGTCTTAATCGTTCCCAGGATCCTGTATCACTCAGACGAGGAGGTGTACCAACTCCTCGGAGAACCCAGCCGACTCCACAAGAGAGAAATAATAACAGGCATAACAATCGCAATGTTGCTCGGCCTAGGAGCGGCAGGAACAGCAACGGGAGTCGCGGCCTTGGCGACCCATCACCAAGGTTTGTCCCAGCTGCAGAGGACCGTCGACGAGGATCTACAGAGAATAGAGAAATCCATATCCTTTCTAGAGAAATCAGTTTCCTCACTTTCAGAGGTGGTCCTGCAGAACAGGCGAGGACTGGACCTCCTACTCATGCAACAAGGAGGCCTGTGCGCCGCCTTAAAGGAGGAATGCTGTTTCTACGCAGACCACACAGGAGTCGTCAGAGACTCCATGGCAGAACTCCGAAACAGACTGGCTCAGAGACAGAGAGACAGAGACGACCAACAAAGCTGGTTCGAATCCTGGTTCAATCAATCACCATGGCTAACCACTCTAATTTCTTCCCTAATAGGTCCGTTAGCAATCCTGCTTCTAGCCGTCACGTTCGGACCGTGCCTACTGAACAAGCTAGTCTCATTCGTCCGGACCCGCTTGGAACGGACCAACATCCTGCTCTTGGGCAGACATCCGATGCTGTGAATTCAACAAGAAGTTCAACAGGGAACGCTGCCGGACGCAAGAACCCGAGAAAGAACTTGCCAGGCAGAAAAACTAACTCAGGAACCCCAAATCCCCTTTCCTTGTCAAGCGACAACCTTAGATACCTCATATCAGCATGTAGACAACTACCTCATCCATTTGTGGGAGAAGGGGGGGGAGATGTGGCAGAGAGAATAGGGACAGGCGGTCGGAAGATTTCGGGCTGTCACGGAAACCTGATAGGGCCTCCCTCACCTGACTCCCAGAGATAAGGATAGCCGCAGGACAAGAGGCCAAGAATGTTGTAATCCCCCCAAGAATGTTGTAACTAACACGGCCTCCAGTCCCCTTACTAACCATATAAGGTAAAAGTCAGACCCCAAAGGTAGGGGAAGGACCAAGGGTATATATACCGAGGAGAAAACCAATAAAGGGCCTTTGGACCGTCTATCACATTGATGTCTGCGTGTCCTTAGCCCGAGCGGCCAAGAGCATTGGGCCGTCGTGCTGCGTTTCCTTGGAACCAGGTCGTTACGCCTTGCCTGCAAGGCAACAGCCAAGGAATTATTTTCACAATCTGACATTCACTTCTTAGTTAATGTTCCATAGAAGAACAATTTGGACTCTCTTTTTATAGAAATATAAAGATCTCAGAAAGCTGTATTTTTAATTTTGAGGACACTCTTTCTGCCCACTCCCACCTATAACAGTGATCGTTTTTGAAACATCTCTGAGGACATGTGGAGTTATTTGAGAAATGCTTGGCTTAACCTGGGTATTGGATTATTATTTTCAGTGCTATAAACCTACATTGCTTCAAGGTTCACACCACGGTCCTGATTTGTGGCTCAATGCATGGATGCCTGCCTGAATTAAAAGAATGTTTGTGAGGCAGCTGAAGAGCTTAGACCTCAGAGATTAAAATTCCTGGGAGGAGGAGGTGGAGGAAGAAAGGATAAAATCCTGATTCAAAGGGTTTTTTCTCACTTCTAGTATGCCAGAAGTATGGTAGACTACACCTGTCTTCGGATGTCATTTACTTACAGAACAACTCTCTACAGTGTCAGACTCCAGGAGAAATGACTGAACACTTTGCCTCCCAATGCATCAGCTTTAATTCTAGTGAAAGGTAGGCCTTAATTACAGTCCAATTGGAGCAAATCAACAAAGCAGTCTAGCCATTGTGAGAGTGGCAAGAGGAATTTGCTTGTGAACAGATGACTATGTCCCACTCAGTAATGAACAAAATTTGCCTTGACTTGGAAGAAAGTAGACAAGGAGCAATGCAGTATTTGGGGTTTATCCAGGGATAAATGGGGCAAGAAGCTATAACAACTTAACCTGTTTTACAGAACACAAGTACTGATACGGCCAATAATGAACCCACATGAAGGGATCTTCAGGACATTCCTTTATTTCTCTAACCAGGAATGGGAAGCAAAATGCTGGCATTTATCTGAACCGGAAGCCGTGTTCCTCTCCTGTTTCTCCTAGAGCACACTGTGTGTTATTTGCAGACTTCACTGCCCAGCCCATCAATCCTCTCGTGGCCAATTGCTAAATGGCACAAGTACCAAAATACAGGTGCCAGCACAATCAGCCCAGCACTAGTGCAGCACTGCTTTGATGGTGCACAGGAGCACAGAATGGCTTGGCTTGGAAGGGGCATTTAAAGGCCATCTAGTCCCAATGGCCTGCAGTGAGCAGGGACACCTTGAACTAGGTCAGGTTGCTCAGAGCAGGAGCTTGAATGTCTGCAGGGATGGATGTCCACCTCTCTGGGCAACCTGTGCCAGGGTTTCAAAAGCAATAGTGTAAAATATGTGCTTCTTTCATCTAGTCTGAATTGACCATCTTTTAGATTAAAAGACCCTCGGTCTGGTCACAAAAGGCTCTACTAAAAATTCTGTCCCATCTGTTTACAAGCCCCCAGAAGGCACTGAAAGGCAGCAATCAGGTGTCCCTGGAGTCTTCTCTCTTCCAGGCTGAACACTGCCAGCTCTCCTAGCCTGTCTCCAAAGCAGAAGGGCTCCAGCCCTCAGAGCATTTTGTCCCTCTTCTGGACTTGATCCTTCCTGCCTTGGGGACCCAGAGCATGATGCAGTACTCTTTCGTGGTAGAGACCGAGACACTACAAAGCAACACACTCCATTTCCAGAAGGCTTCAAACCCTGTTTTTATTCTAGCCTGCATGCCTTTTCTACATTCTTACAAAGCTCTTCTTGGAATAGGCCATTGCAGGTTTCTCTTATTAATCCTTCTTTCTTTCTTGGTTTCTATGTCAATGACATAGAAAATTGGCAGAAAATTATTTCCAGGGTTAACGTGGATCCTCTTACCAAACATCTTGATGGCTCACAGAGGCCACTGTAAAACCTCCTCCACAGTACTCCAGGTGGGGTCTCACCAGAGCAGAGAGGTGGAATCACCTCCTTCAACCTGCTGGGCACTCTCCTTTGGATGCACATGGCTGGCTCATGTCCAGCCTCTCTTCTAGCAGCAACCCCAAGTCCATCCTGGCAGAGCTGCTCTGCATCCCTTCATGCCCCAGCCTGTGAGATCAGCTGAGCTGGGACTGTGTCACAGCCCTTGGGCAGAGCAGCTGGACAGGATGAGCTCCCTCCCGAAGAAGGCAGATCCACCTTCCCAAACAATTCCACCCTGGCCATGATGTCAGAGCAGGCTCTGAGGTCCCAGAGCCCCGCGGTTGCAGAGCAGCACAAGGAGCCAGCAGTCAGTCCCTGAGCACAACTGTTGCGGCAGCAGCGGCGGTGGCAGCAGCGGTGCTGACATTGGGACAGCGGTGTCAGGACAGCGGTGGCACCAAGAGCTGCGGGACTGGCAGAGGGCAAGGCACCATGGCCCTTGCTCTGCGCCTCCTACTCCTGCTGCTCCCGGCCGTGGCCCTGCCTGCCAGGCCTGCCCAGGCTGCCAGGTTTGTTTTTACCCCAACTGGCTTCAGCAAGGGCATTGAAACAATGAGATTGAGTTGGATGTTGGCTGAGTAAAGAAACTAATGCCACACCCACTGCAATCAGTGATATGCTGACAGATGTTACTAGTGTTAGACATGCTACCCTTCAAAACAGGGCAGCAGTAGATTTTCTTTTACTGGCACATGGACACGGTTGTGAGGAATTTGAAGGATTCTGTTGCATGATCCTGTCAGAGCATTCTGAATCCATCCAAACAGCATACAAAAGCTGAAGGATTTGACAGCTCAAATTAAAGAAGATGGTCTGTCATAGTTAGATGATTTGTTCCAAGAATGGAGCTTTGCACCTTGGCTAAGGGAACTCTGTAAGAGTCTATATGTGCTGAGTGTTTTGGTGGCCATACTAGTAGTGACACCTTGCAGACTTTGGTGCGACAAATGATGGACAAAACTATCAAAGAAATTTTTATCATACAAGAGAGAAAAGTAGGAAATAGATTCACAGAAAGTTCTCCAAATCTTTCCGAGATGGTAGATGAAGGTATAGCCATAGAAAAAGGTTTTGAATTAAAACCTTAGAACAGGCGAGAGTTTTTGAACAATGACTTGTAATTGTTATCAGACATGACTTATGCCCTTTGAACTGACTGGATTTACACAGCATTAAAATTGCTGTGTTGTAATATAGCAATACTTAATGTGAGCAAAAAGGAAGCTTTAAGCAAGTAACAAGCAGATATATTAGAGTAACGCTACAAAACGCAAGGGAGTTAATAAAGGATACAGTTAGGAAAGTTTCTTTTTAGTTGAACCAAGAGGGGGAATTGTGGGAATCCATAGAATCTGAGGGATCTGGGAAAGCTGCAAAAGGCAAGCCTCAGTGACAGCAGAACTGCAATTACAGCTAAAAAGTAATCATAAGATTTGTCAGCAGAAAAATTGTATAAGAAGTAGGCAAGTAAAGACTTAGAGAGCAATGGTCTATGTATTAACACTTGTCTAGAACAACTCCCTAACCTACAGAAAAGTCTATCTAGTTGAACGTGAGGAAGTTCTAAGCTTAATAATGAAGCTCTGTGCATTGTATTTTAAGCAGATATTGTATTTGAAATAAGCAAGCATTATTTTAACCAAAGGAATGTGTGCTTATAGTAATTGGATGGAACTACTGTCAATAGGTTTTGGGTTTTGTGATTGGCCAAGAAACTTTTAAAGTAAGTTGCAACATTAAGTTCTTGGTCTGCTGCTTGGGATGTGAAATGCTTGCATCTTCCCATTGTCATAACTATATAATGAGACTGATGCTGGAAAATGAAACGGCTCAAGGCGCATTCCTGAGTAGTACTGTCCTGTTTGTCATTTCTACATAGATCCAGATCCAGAAATAAGGGGCAGCTGTCCAGCTGAGCCGAGCTCTGCCAGCAGCTCCAGCCGTGCTGGGGAGCCTTGCCAGCTCTGGGCCCTGCTGTGCACGAGGGTCCCTGTGTGCCACTGGCAGCTGGGGCCTCAGCCACCTCCTCTCTCCACAGGGGCAGCTCTGGACAGGAGTTGAAAGACGGTGGCTGCACCTCACACCCAGACAGCGTGAGCAGCTCCTCCAGCAGTAATAAGGGCCTGGACAGCCCTCTCAAGTGCTCTGTGAAGGGGACCCCAGAACAGCCATCTGCAAGGGAACCTCCTCCTACCCTGTAGATCCCACTGCCACCTGCTCTCCCCATGGGTCTCCCCAAGATGCCTTCATCCCTTTTTTGGTCTCCCTGTATCCTGTCCCAGCCATTTCTCAAGTTCTTCTAGAGACCCCAAGACTAGCCGAGCAGCCTCCAGCCCCTCCTGAGACCAACGCATCCCTTCCTCTGCCCCTGAGCTCCCTGGCCTTGCCCTCTAAACAACACTGGAGTTAAGCCCTGCTGCCCCGCCATTGGGCCATTGTGAGTCAGTGAGGAGCAAGGGGTGCAGCTACCTGAGCTGCTGCTGAGTGGCTGATTATAAGAGGTGTCTGGGGAGCGGGGCGAACAGGAGCGAGCAAACAGGGGTGTGGTGAGTCTCTGGGGCTTATACAAGGCAGTTTGCGCGGCAGTTCCCACAGGCAGGGCAAACAGGCAGGGTTGCCAACTTTCTTGCTAGTAAGGAGTCCTCTGTGTTGTTTGAGGTTTTTCTGCTGCCTGCTTGTGTTTGAGGTGTCTGTTAGTAATGGTTTCTACACGGTCAAAAACTGTGGCTGGTATAAGTGTAAGTGAGTGAGTTGAGCCCTCCGAAAAGGATGTGTCTGTACAGACCCATCCGAGCCCAGAATGTTTGAGCTTATCGGTGGCTTCAGGGAGTGTTGTGGAGGAGACCTGCCTGCGGTGTGAACAGGTGAACAACCTCCTTTCACTGGTGGCTGAGCTTAGGGAGGAAGTTGAAAGGTTAAGGAGTATCAGGGAAAGTGAAATGGAAATAGGTTGGTGGAGCTGGGCCCTTCCATCTTTAAGGGAGGCCTCTGACCGAGAGACTGAGGACTTCTATGCCTCCCGCTGTCAGGCAATAGAAGGGCACCTGGTGGATGAAGAGGAGTGGAAATGGGTCCCCATTTGGGGAGGTAATAACAAAAACTCCTCCCCATCCCCATCATCCTGGCAGGTCCCACTACAGAATAGGTATGAGGTCCTGGAACTAAAGACCCAACTAGATGATTTAGAAGAAAACTGTCTGCCCAGTGAGCCCCCCAATTATGATTCATCTGTAAGATGGATCACTACCTCTAACATCAAGAAGAAAAGAAGGGTAATCGTAGTAGGTGATTCCCTTCTGAAGGGAACTGAGGGCCCCATATGTCGATCAGACCCATCCCACAGGGAGGTCTGTTGCCTCCCTGGGGCCCGGGTACAAAATATCACTGAGAGACTTCCTGGGCTGATTCAGCCCTCTGATTATTATCCACTGCTGATACTCCAGGCTGGCAATGATGAGATTGAAAAGAGGAGTGTCAAGGCAATTAGAAAGGACTTTAGGGTACTGGGTCAGGTAGTTGATAGGGCAGGAGCACAGGTAGTGTTCTGCTCAGTCCCTTTGGTGGCGGAGGAAAATGATGAAAGAAACAGGAGAATCCGCATCACCAACAAATGGCTTAAGGGTTGGTGTCATCGGCAACATTTGGATTCTTTGATGATGGGGAAACTTTTACAGCATCTGCTCTGCTGGAACCAGATGGGGTACATCTCTCTGTTAAGGGCAAAAGGTTTTTAGCTCATGAACTGGCAGAGCTCATTGAGAGGGCTTTGAACTAGGTTTGAAGGGGGAAGGGGATGCAGCTGGGCTGTCTGGAAGCAGGCCCAAGGGTTGCAAGGCTAAGTTAGGGATGAAGTCAGTAGCCCAGCTGAGATGCGTGTATACCAATGCACGCAGCTTGGGCAACAAACATGATGAGCTGGAGGCCATGGTGCAGCTGCAGAGCTAGGATGTAGCTGCCATCACGGAAACATGATGGGATGCCTCACATGGCTGGAGCGCTGCACTGGATGGCTACAAGCTCTTCAGAAGAGACGGGAAAGGAAGAAGAGGTGGAGAGGTGGCCTTTTATATTAAGCAGACTTTTGATGCCGTAGCAATTGAAACTAAGGAAGCTGGAGTTGAATGTCTATGGGTAAGAATTAAGGGGAAGGCCAACAAGGCTGACACCCTACTGGGAGTCTGTTATCGTCCACCCAAGCAGGAAGAAGAGGTAGATGACTTATTCTATAAGCAGCTAGATAATGTTTCAGGATCATCAGCCCTTGTTCTTGTGGGTGACTTCAACCTACCAGACATCTGCTGGGAACTTAATAGAGCAGTAAAGAGGCAGTCCAGGAAATTCTTAGAGTGTATGGAGGACAACGTTTTGTTGCAGCCGGTGGGTGAACCCACCAGGGGGGGGACTATGTTAGATCTGCTGTTTGCAAATAGAGATGGGCTGGTGGGAGATGTGGTGGTTGGAGGTCGCTTGGGGCAGAGTGATCATGACATAATAGAGTTCTCAATATGTGGTGAAGTCAGGAGGAGTACCAGTAAGACTCTTGCACTGGACTTCCAGAGGACAGACTTTGGCCTGTTTAGGAGACTTATTCAGAGCGTCCCTTGGGAGGCAGCCCTTAAAAACAAAGGAGTCCAGGAAGGGTGAGCATGCCTCAAAACAGAGATCTTGAGGGCACAGGAACAGACTGTCCCTGTGTGCCGAAAGATAAGTCAGTGGGGTAAACGTCCAGCCTGGCTGGGCAAGGAGGTTTAGGAGGAACTTAGGAATAAAAAGAGGATGTATCAGCTTTGGAAGGAGGGTCAGGTCTCTAAGGAAGTATTCAAGAGGGCTGCTAGAGCATGCAGGAAAAAAATTAGGGAGGCCAAAGCTCAGTTGGAACATAGAATGGCGACTTCTGTAAAGGATAATAAAAAATATTTTTACAAATACATTAATGCTAGAAGGAAGGGTAAGACCAGCCTTTGTTCTTTATTGGGCAAGGGAGGGAACTTAATATCTGCAGATGAGGAGAAGGCAGAAGTGCTTAATGCCTACTTTGCCTCAGTTTTTAGTGGGAAGTGGACCTGCCTTCAAGACACCTGTCCGCCTGGGCTGGTTGATGGTGTCAGGGAGCAGAATGGTCCCCCCCATTATCCAAGAGGAGGCAGTCAGAGAACTACTGAAATGCTTGGATGTTCATAAATCTATGGGACCTGACGGGATCCACCCCAGGGTAAGGGGAGAGCTGGCAGATGAGCTTACAAAGCCACTCTCCATCATTTACCAACAGTCCTGGCTCACTGGTGAGGTTCCAGATGACTGGAAGCTGGCCAATGTGACATCCATTCACAAAAAGGGCACAAAGGAGGATTCTGGTAATTATAGACCAGTCAGCCTGACCTCAGTACCTGGCAAAATAATGGAACAGTTTATATTAAGTGCCATCACACAGAATTAATAGGATGGCCAGTGTATCAGACCCAGTCAGCATGGGTTTAGGAGGAGTAGGTCATGTTTAACCAACCTGGTCACCTTCTATGACCATGTAACCCGCCTAGTGGATGCAGGGAAGGCTGTAGATGTTGTTTATTTGGATTTCAGCAAGGCCTTTGACACTGTCTCCCACATCATACTCCTTGATAAACTGGCAGCCCGTGGCTTGGACAAGAGCACTCTGTGCTGGGTTAGGAGCTGGCTGCATGGCCGGGCCCAGAGAGTGGTTGTGAATGGTGCTGCATCCAGCTGGCGGCCAGCCACCAGGGGTGTCCCTCAGGGGTCTGTGCTGGGGCCAGTTCTGTTTAATATTTTTATTGATGATATGGATGAGGGTTTAAAGTCTTTTTTTAGTAAATTTGCAGATGACACTAAGCTGGGAGCATGTGTGGATCTGGTAGAGGGACGGAGGGCTTTGCAGAGGAACTTGGAACGGTTGGATGGATGGGAAGAATCTAATGGGATGAAGTTCAATAAGTCCAAGTGCCGAGTCCTGCACTTTGGCCACAATAACCCCCTGAAACGTTATAGGCTGGGGACGGTGTGGCTGGACAGTGCTCAGGTGGAAAGGGACCTGGGGGTGCTGGTTGACAGTCGGCTGAACATGAGCCACCAGTGTGCCCAGGTGGCCAAGAAGGCCAATGGCATCCTGGCCAGTATCAGGAATAGTGTGGCCAGCAGGAGCAGGGAGGTCATTCTTCCCCTGTACTCGGCACTGGTGAGGCCACACCTTGAGTACTGTGTCCAGTTCTGGGCCCCTCAGTTTAGGAGGGATGTTGAGATGCTTGAGTGTGTCCAAAGAAGAGCAACAAGGCTGGTGAGGGGCTTGGAACACAAGCCATACGAGGAACGGCTGAGGGAGCTGGGATTGTTTAGCCTGGAGAAAAGGAGACTCAGAGGTGACCTTACCACTCTCTTCAACTTCCTGAAGGGTGGCTGTGGTGAGCTGGGGGTCGGTCTCTTTCTCCGGGCAACAACAGCAAGAACAAGAGGATACAGTCTCAAGCTGCACCGAGGGAGATACAGGCTAGACTTAAGGAGGGAGTTTTTCACAGCAAGAGTGGTCAAACACGGGAATCATCTGCCCAGGGAGGCAGTGGAGTCACCATCCCTGGATGTGTTTAAAAAAAGACTGGATGTGGCACTTTGGTGCCATGATCTAGTTGAGGTGCTAGAACATGGGATGGACTCGATGATCTTAAAGGTCTCTTCCAACCTAGAAATTCTGTGATTCTGTGATTCTATGAATCAGTAGGTGATGGCCCCTTCTTCTGTTGCAATAGAGAGATGGAGCTGTCACCCCAGTGTCTGGGAGGTAGCAGCAGCAAAGCCCACCTGGCAGCAGCACTGGCTGAGCTCCATGCCCAGGAGCAGCCGTGGATGGCCACGGTGTGGGCAGGCAGGAGCCAGGCAGGGGCTGCTGTGCCCAGCGGCGGGGTCCCGAGGGGATGGGGGAGCCCAGGGGGCAGGCAGCAGCATGGGGCTCCTGAGAACAAGCCACCCCATTTTGCCTTTGTTTTTAATTCTTAGAAATGAGAAAGTTTTAGAAATATTTTAAAATTTATTTATTGTAAAGAGACTACCCTAAATATTTATTCCTGAGTACTACAGAATTTAAGGACTTTTCAAGGACTAAGGACTTCACTCCTAAAGCAGTTTTAGAATCCTGAAAAAGCAACCCTATTTTATCTTCACTTCTAATTTTTAGAAATATTTAGAAATGCTTCTTGTAGAGACAGTTCACCACATGGTTCATCCCTTTTTCCACAATATGTTTCTATTTTTGAAAATAGTCTTACAGTTCTGGAAAATTCTTTACACTTATACAATAAAAAATAAAGTGGCATTTCAGTGGTAATGTTTACTCTGCAAAGAAGTAAGGCACCCTAAGACACCCAGCCTGCTGCAGAGGCAAAGATCTTTTCCCACAGGAACTTTGTACCTACTCACAACCACGTTATGTAAAACCTTTTCCCAGATATTTCCTGGGATTCTTGACAAGCTCACCTCTTAGTCTTCAGAGGCAAACTTTGAGCACAGTGGGAATCTCTTCAAGTCACCATCTTTGTTTGCTTCTGCAAGAACAGCCTCAGTTCCAGAGCAGGGGCTTCTCTTAGCTTCCTGCTGCCCCCGGGCTCTCCTCCCGGCCTGCTGGGCTTTGTTGGGTGGCACAGCCTGTGCCAAGGACCGGCAAGGTGCCTGCAGGCCCCAGCTCTGGGGGAAACAGGGGACATCCTGCCCGTATCCACCGTGCTGCCAGCTCAGCAGTGCAGCACAGCACGGGCTCACGCTCCCCATCGCTCCCACAGATGCAGCCGGCACCGCAACACGTCTTCCCGATGCCCAGAAGGGAATTGGTTTCTGCCAGGGAACACACTGCTGGCTAGAGTTAATGCCAAGCCTAGCTTTTCTATGGCATGCAGGGGATTGGGGGACCCCTGTAAGGATGGCACTTGGCCGGGGTCCCTCATGTGGCACACGAACTGGAGGGGGGGTTTTGTAGGTGTTGGGTTTTGCAGGAAGGCATGCAGGGCTTTGCGTCCTTTGTAAGTGGTGCACGGGGCTGGGGTTCCTAGTGAGGTTCTTAGGGGATTTGAGATCTCTTCTGTGGCGTACAGGGGACTGGAGATATCTGTAAGGCTGGCAGGGGCTTGAGTACCTCGTGATTAACGTGGCGGTTTAGTGCTTGCCGTCAAGGCCTGGAGAGGAGCTGAGTCCTTCCTAAGGTGGGCAGGAGGCTGGGCTCTTTTGTGAGGCACACAAGGCTGCCCTGGGGTCTCTGCATTGGTGAACACGGATTCCCTGCCAGGCACACAGGGATATTTTGGGGTCTCTGCTGAGGGGTGCAGGGATCCCTCAGGAGGCACAAAGGAGTCTTGATGGTCTCTACTAAGGTGTGCAGGGATCCCTGATGAGATGTGCAGCGGGGTTTTTCAGTCTCCTCAGCGCAGCAAAGGGCCACTCTGGGTGGAGGCTGTGCAAAGTGGGCAGAAAGCTTCCTGCCAAGCCTTGCGGCCGGCGGGCGGGAGGAGCCCATCCTTGGGGGTCGGGCGGGGCCTCTGGAGCCGCCGCGCCCTTGTCGGGCAGGTCCCGGCCCCGGCGGGGAAGGGCCGCGGCCCCGGGCTCCGGCGGCGCTGCCAAGCAGCGGCGGAGGCACAACAAGGGCCCCGCTCCGGCCTGGCCCTGTGCTGCAGCCGAGCACAGCGACAGCCACGGCCGTTCCCTGCGCCACAGGCGGCACTGGGGCTGCAGCTGAGGCCGTGCCTGCTGCCACTGAGTAAGGAGCTCCTTGCAATGCCCACTTCCCTAAAGCACGTGGGCAAGCCAGCACGGCATGGAGACGCTTCTGAACTGTGTTCCCATGGACACTGGGATCGAGAGATGGATTGACTGGAAGTCCTGGCCAGTCACAGTGTGAAGATCATGCTGGATGCTGGAGGCAACTTCTCCATGTCCCTTTGCTGACAGAACAATCACAGATTAGCAATTGTGGCCAAGAGCAGCCCCAGGGGCACGGGGCAGAGGCAGAGGGAGGTGGGGAGGAGAAAGAGCAGGGCCGAGGTTGCCCTTGAAAGGCAGAGGCGCTCTGGGGCCCGCTCCTGGCCAGGGACCCTGCCCAGAGCCATGCCCTGCTGGCCGGGGCCTTGAGGGGCAGCTGTCCAGCTGGGCCCAGCTGTGCCAGCAGCTCCAGCCGTGCTGGGGAGCCTTGCCAGCTCTGGGCCCTGCTGTGCACGAGGGTCCCTGTGTGCCACTGGCATCTGGGGCCTCAGCCACCTCCTCTCTGCACAGGAGCGCCTCTGCAGCTTCACAAGACCGGCCTAAGAGTTCCATCAGGGAGACTGCCACCTGCACCTGCGCCTCTCATCAGCCTTCTCTATGCCAGTGTCCAAAGTCCCTGCCACGGCTGCATTACCAGCTTGTTGCTAGGGACATGCTGCCACCACCCAGAACAGGAGCCTCTGGCCCTAAACGTGCTGGCATTGGTGTCCAGCCAGGACTGAAGGTGGGACCCTCCTGCCAGGGAAGGGCTTGATCAACGTCTTTTACCTCTGCTCTCTGGGTGGTAGCATCAGCCCTGCCTGTGCTGATTTTCTGGGCACCACCAGGTTTGTGCAGACAGCAGCCGGGCATGTGTCTCCTGACACTAGGATCTAATATATTTATTTTTAATTTTGCAAAATTTAGGAACATTTGTCATAGAATATTCCCCTAATAGTTCTTCCCCTTTCCCACAACAGTTCTATATTTCTCAGCGTAGTTTTAGTAGTTGGAAAACCAGAATATTTTCACACTTCTAGAATAAAATAAAAAAAAAAAATTGCATTTAATTGGTAATCTTTATTCCTGGAAGAACTAAGTTCACTGAAGAAACATAGTCTACTGGAGAGGCTCATTGCCCAGGGCAGATTTGTATCTTCTCACAACTAACCAAGAACCTTTTCCCTCATATTTTCTGGCATTTCTGACAAGCTCACCTCTTAGTCTCCAGAGGCAAACTTTGAGCACAGTAGGAATCTCCTCAAGTCATCATCTTTGTTTGTTTCTGCCAAGAACTGCCTCAGTTCTAAAGCAGAGGATTCTCTCAGCTTCCTGCCGCCCCGCTCCCCCCAAGCCTGTCCTGAGCCCTCTCCTGCAGCTGCTGCACTGCCGTGGAGCTGCTGTAAAACACAACAGCTCTGCCACAGCCGCTCAGCTGGATTGGAGAAGCTTTCTGACCCTGCTTACATTAGGCTGGTGGCTTCTCGAAACACAAGCTGAGCTTCTGAATGCTGTGTTTCACCTGGCAAAGGAACTGATGCTACCTTTCTCATGGAGCCTAATCTCCCATGGGCTTTCAATGCTTTCTGGCCAGCATACAGCCTGGAAAACCTTTTAATGCAGCCATTTAGTACTGAAAATTACCCAGTCTGTGTATCAAAGGAACTTTTTAAAATGCTGGAGCCCACCAGAGCATCCTTCCAGGCCATAATTTACTCCCCCGCACCTCCCCCTCCATGACTGACAAACAGCACCTTTGACAGTTCTTTCCTCCAGAAGCTGAATGGCACCATTTTATTTGGGGGAGGAAAAAAAAAGGAAATGTTCTGGGATACAATCATCATCATCATCATCATCATCATCATCATCACAATGAGCCACAAATTAGTTAAATTACATCAACATCTCAGACTGTGGACTTACTTCTCAGAGTGCAGCACTTGCTGTACTACCTCCTGAAACTGCAGATGTGCTACAGTCTTTAAAATCAGGTGGATGCAGACGAGATTTGGAGCCAAGCACAGCTCTGGGAGAGCTTTAGGGATTGGGCCTCCACGGGCACCGCTGTGTGCCTGGAGTAACCTGCCCCAAGCCATCTGCCACCTGAAGAGCCAAGTGGGGCACGGAAAAGCACAGGCTGCAGAGGGGCTGGGAGTGCAGGGAGCCCATCCTTGTCAGGACTAACACGCTCATCCCACCTTTGGACTGGGTTTGGATGGAGACCAGAACTAATAGCTGGCAAAAGGAAAAGACGGTACAAAGGTCCCTGGAGTCCCCTGCCCCAGGAAAGGAAGAGGGCAATATGTGGCTGGGGGTTTAAAAGGAGGCTGTGTTCCCCACTAGCTGAGAGAGACAACCCCACAAGCGGATGTCCCAATGGACTCGCTCCCTATGTTCAAACAAAGCTACAGGACTCCTCTGGCTCCTTTATGAACACTGGCTTTTCACAGCGTGATTTTTATGCACACCTGTTTCCTTGTATCAGACTATCAGCAGCCTGCAGTGACTCACTGCCACTCTGGTCTGCAGGGGAAATGGAACTAATTTCCTTTGGGGCCCTCCCAGAGGGAAGAACAAACACAGAGGAGACAAGCAACCCCTGCAGGCATCCAAACTTCTGCACCAGAGGCTGAGTGAGCTGCAGAGGGGGCGTAGTGGGAGCATTTCCCTCAGCAGCTGGGCACTTGCGCTGCACACGTGTGTTGGATAATATACCAAGTTTAATTTTTGTTTCATGTCTCCAGTCAGGCTTGGTTTGCCTTTGCCTTAGGGAAAGGAATTCTCATGGCTTTTTTAAGGGATCTTGCACCACTCTCAAGGGAAATGAGCTGAACATCTCAATGAACTGGGAATAACCCAAAAGGTCCCCAAAAAATAATGACCATCAAGAACACATCAATGACCATCAGCAAACATCAAGGAACATCTGCCCCAGACACTGCCCCCTGGCATAGTTGGAGACACCTGGTCTGGAAGAGGTTGAGAAGAAAATCAAGGAGGGTGGACTTTATTAACATCAGAGGCCAAGAAATCTGGCTTCAGGAGAAAAACAAATACTAAGAACTATGTGACCTGAGACCAACGAATATTAAAGGAATGGAAAATTACATCTAGTTGAATATTAGGAAGTCTGAAGCTTAATAATGGAGCTCTCGGTATTGTGATGTGTTTTTTCTATTATTAGTTTGATTTGTAATTTTGTGGTTTCCTTATGCTGTTCCTTTTGTCCCTGCCCTTTTCCCAGAACTTTCAGCATTTTTCCTTTAATGTTATTAGATGCTGGTTTCTCCCGGAGCTTGCCTCCCCTTGAGAATTTTCAGTTTTGTATTTCTTCAAACTTTATTAGTTCACTGAAACTGTTTTCCTCCCTTGAACTTTATTGGTTTATACATTGTATTTCCCGCCTTGTTTTTACTCCCAATTTTCCTGATTTGTTAAAGATTGTATCCTCCCGCTGGGACCTGCCCCTGTCTATAAGTTACTGTTTGCCCTCAGTTCAGGGTCCTGGGATGATGAAGAGGGGAACTCTTACCATCAAATAAAGTTACCCCGGGACCCGTGTTGCTGTTCCTTTGTTTCATGCTGTGCCATCACTGGCAGCTGGGATTTAGTGGAGCTCGGGGGAGGGGGATTGTTGCCCCCCTGTCACCATCTAGCTGGGCCAAGCAACAGTGATGTGTAGTTATGTTATTGTAGTTTAGATGTCCTCTGTTCTCCCCATAGTTCCCTTTCCCGCCATGTATTGTTACCATCAGGCAGCCGGGGTTGTCAAGGCCGGGTAGAAGAAGGCGTGCACGTGTCCCTTACCTGGGGCAGTTGGGAATGGAGAAGCTTGTTACCAAGGGGGTGCAGCATGGCAATACCTGATCTCCCATCAAGTTACAAGAAAGCAATCTCCACTGATAAATGGCAAAGAAGAGCTGACTGAGAGACTTTGGCAGGGCCCAGGGCTGTCTGATGCAACACTCAGGGGTAGAACAGGCTGAGCACCAATCTTGAAAAAGAACCAGCAACGTGGTCTCCACGAGGCCAGTTCCCAGCACTGCAAATTTTTTCCTTATATAGTCCTTTGTTGTATTTTTGTTAAGGTTTAATAAACCTTTTTTAAATTTTCAAAGTGAGCAGTAGTTTCTCACAGATAGAACTACTGTCAATATGCTTTTGCTTTGTGTGATTGGTCAAAAAACTTTTAAAGTTGTAATATTAAGTTGTTGGTCTGCTGCCAGGGATGTGAGCTGCTGGCATCTTCCCATTGTCATAGCCATGTAATGGGACTGATGCTGGAAAAGAAACAGCTCGAGACCCATTCCCCAGCAGTCCCATCCTGTTCGTGATTTGTACGTAGACCCCCCGGCCGACAATAAATGGTGCTCCTCAGTGAGGAGGATTTGCAGACTAGAGGAATATAAAAAATAAAAAATATGACTGTGGACAGTGCTATTGCCAGAGGCCCAGGCTGTTAAAAGGAGGAATGGATCATGCCCTTTGTTGTCTGTAGCTGGTATCCTTGTAAGTAACAAGTAGCAACTTTAGGGGCTCCTGGGCAATGAGATGGGAAACCATCTATCTAGAACAGGAGGGGATGTCTTTTACCAGCTTCAGACAATTTTACAGGAAAAAGGACATTCAGACAGCTCAAAACATGAACTAAAAGACTTATTAATCTGGGTAAAAGTGAATACTCAAAATATAGACTTGAAGTCTGCTTTTACCTTTGATTTCTGGGACTGGATAAACTGGAAAATTTACAATCTAGTCTCTCTCAAAAGGAAGAGACTTTAATCAAACCTGTTTCCAGAGCTTTATCATAGAGCTTTAAACAGAATGATCGTAACAGAGACTTTCTCAAACACCAAAACAGAACACCTAGTTCTAAGATGTTAACTCCGAGTGGTGCTAGGTCTTTGTCCATCTCTGGGAGGATCTTGGGTTTTGTTTGTAGCTCTTTCCCTTCTCCTGTCATGTCTGGGGTTTCCCCAGGCAGTGTGGACAGCATCCCAATCCCCGCAAAGGGGGAATCAGATCAGCTTCCAGCTTCGGTCGTGTCCTCTGTTTCTTCCAGGATTCCCTGTGCCTCTGATGCTGTGACCAGGCATCCTCCATTTCTCCGCAAAATCATCCACCCTTGGATTTCCCGGGAAAGCATTAGGGATTTTCGTTGTGCTCCAAGAATTTGGGGGTTAAGGAGTCGTGTTCTGGGGAGATTGGGAGTCAAACGGGTGTGAGAGATGAGAGTTTGGGGAAGGTTTGCAAAACAAGGGCTGCTGTTTCTGCGCCCTGTTCCTCTTCCAAACAAGTTGCGGTCGGATCTTGTTCTGAAGTTGTTCAGCGGGGTCTGCCGAGGGGGGCTCCAGATCCACTTTGCCTGGCCAAGGGGCTGTGGGAGTCACCCCTGCCACGGTTTCTTCCTGGGAAGTCATTCCCTCAGATTGGGCTCAGGCGGGCAGATTGTTTTGCAGTTCTGAGAATTCTTTTCATAGAGATTCCTCCACCAAGCCTCTTCCAGGGTTTTTGCTGCTTTTAGCACCCCAGACTCTGGTTACAGCTAGTGGGGGGGCTTTAGATTTAGCTCTGCCTGCAGGGAAGCAGGCAGGGGGACAAACAGAAGCAGTGGGAGGCAGCCAGGAGTCGAGCAGAGCTGGGATGGCTCTGCCCAGAGAGATGGATGGGGTGGAGGCGGGAGAGCTCAGGAAAGTTTCTGTGCAAACACAAAGAGTTAATTAGGAGCCTTGAAACCTCTCTCATTTGTTGCTGGGGGTTGGGCGGGGGGGAAAGCATGCTGAGATCGCAGCTCAGACCTGAGAGTTTTCCAGCTGAGTCCCTGTGGGTGGGGATGCGGTGTGGAACCTGTAACAGCTCATTGCAAAGTGTCACAAATACAAATTTGGGATCTGCAGCTGTAGAGCAGCTTGATTTGTATGAATCTATAAACCCCAATTTAGTGAATTGAGATGTGATTTAGCAAGCTCTAGCTTTCTTCCTCTAACCAATACAACACATTCCTCGGCCGCTACCTCCAGCGGTGGGCAGGGGAGGGGAGGTGGGGGGTGTGTTAAAAATGTAGAGCTCTCCTCCTCCACCCTTCCTGGCAGGGCTCCCGGGAAGGGCGACGCCTCTGCCAAGAACTTGGAGCTTCTTGGCAAGGTTCCTGAGACAGCTGATTGCTGTGACAACACTACCTGTTCTTCTGTACCAGATACAGGAGTGATGAGAGCAAGAAACCACACACAGTCTAAATCAGAGGGAAACCTTCCACTTCAACTACCTAATTCATCTAATATTAGTCAAAGTTTAGAAAAAATTTAGACTCAAATAAACAGCTCCTTGCCTTAACCTGTAGGATATAGTCATAATGATGTAAATCCATGCTATGAAACTCATTCTCACCATGATATAAAAGAACTCCGTCAAGCTTTGAAAGAATGTAGGTTCTTTTCTCCTTATTTTAAGAATGTCTTGAAAAGTATATTTAATTCTTTTACTTTAGTCCCTGCTGATTGTCAAAATGTAGCTTCCTTGATCTGAACCAATTCACCATATCTTTTATGGGAATTACAATGGAAAAAATCTTCTTAATAAATCAGTTGAAAAATATAACAATACTCCTTATGAGAATATAAATATTATATACCCAACTAGCAAGTGATCCAACTTTCCACAGACCAGAAAATCAGGCTGTAGAATTGCCTCAGCCTATAGTCACAGATATTAAAAATGCTGCTAGAAAAGCTTTCCTTGCAGTTGAGCCAGATGGTACCCATGTAAATGCTTACCCTACTATCAAACAAACTGATTTAGAACCCTTTAGTTCTTTCCTAGATAGATTAAGCCAAGCTGTTGAAAAACAGTGTCCAGGTGAACGAACTCATTTCTGTTTTATTCAAAACCTTGCTTTTGTCAATGCTAACGAAGAATGTAAAAAAATTATTTTAACTGTACCTGATCAGTCTCCAAGTGTAACACAGATGCTAACAGCTGGCAGTAAGCTCACCTCTCCACAACATCTGACTAATGTACAAGTCAATGCTTTTGGAAAGCAGATTGCAGAATCGCAAGAATAGTCCAGAAAAACATCGGGAGATAATTTAGGAAAAGCTTTAAGTGAAAATTTGAGACAACAAATGGAAAAGCTTGAAAAAGCCCTAGAAGCACAAACAAAAATTTTGTCCAAATCTGTTGGCACTTTACTGTTGGACTCTGATAAAAAAAATTTCTTGCTTTGCTTGTAGTAAAACAGGTCACATTAAAAAATATTGTCCTACAAAAACATTCCAACCTAAACAACTTTCTATTTGCCCTCGATGTCAGAAAGGGAAGCATCTTGCTAAGCACTGACACTCTCAGTTTGACATCGATGGCAAACCTTTGTCGTTAAACTCAAAAAAGATCGTGGATAATCTCTAAAAAGAGTGTGGATTAGCACCGCGCCTCGACACAAGCAGTGGTACCTCCTGACAGTCAATTACCCAGCCAAGTGGCATTGGTACCTTCATCATTTATTCCGCAGTCAACCATTCCTCAAATGGTCCCAGCTCAATACCCTCAAGCAGAAGGTTTGAATTGGCCTCCTCAAAATTAATACAGCTTTTAAATAAATTTTGTTATGAAAGTATTTCTACTGGAATTATCAGGTTTTTTTCAACTAAGACAAGATCTTTTAATTATAGGCAAGGCCAGCACCAAAATTTTCAGACTTTCAGTGCATCCAGCTGTTGTTTCAGTAAATTGTATCAAAGAGCTAGTAATTTTAGCTCTTGCACTTAATGTTCCTATAGTAATTCCACCAAAAACACCTATAGCTATTGCATTCCATGAATACATCTAAGCAAAACAACTTTCCAGAGAATTCAATTCTGTCTGTGCTATTTGGAACTCAGGTCCTGAGGTCTTTTGGGTGCAATCTTTAGACCACAGCCAACCAAAATTGACTTGTAGCCTGACTCACCGTGGTAAAACAATTTCCATTACAGGCATGCCAGGTACTGGTGCAGATGTCACTGTAATTTCTCACGTGTTTTGGCCCAGTAATTGGGATTTGGTAACTCCTTCAAGTTCCCTCACAGGGACTGGAGGTGCTACTGTGTGTTTGCAAAGTGCATCCCTGATTAACATTACAAGTCCTGAAGGAGAAACAGCCACGGTGCATCCTTTTGTTGTTCAGAAGCCTCTCAGTGTCTGGGGGAGAGACATCCTGTCCCAACAGGGAGCAAAACTAAAAGTGAGCCTGTGATGGAAACCACACCAAAACCTGCCACTTTAAAGCTGAACTAAAACACTGATCATCCTATAGAGATTGATCAATTGCCTTTAACTGAGAAAAAATTAAATATCCTTAAAAGATTAGGAAAAGAACAGTTACAGCAAGGTCACATCACACCCACAAACAGTCCCTGAAATTCACCAGTATTTGTCAACCACAAGAAGACATTGGACAACCCTAGAAGTTGCTTCATGACCTAAAGAAGATCAATAAAGTAATTGAAGACATGGGACCTCTTCAGCCTAGACTTCCTTCTTTATCAATGATCCCAAAACACTGGCCTCTTGTTGACATTGATTTAAATGACTGTTTTTTCCACATCCCACATCATCCTAGTGATGCTCCAAGATTTGTCTTTTCAGTTCCAGTCAGTCATCGATCGAAGAGATGCCACCAGAAATCATTGCCTCAAAGAATAAAATAATTGCCTATAATTTGTCAATATTTTGTTGCACAAGTTTTGTCTCCAGGTCAACAGAAGCATCCAAGATCCATTATTCTACACTAGATAGATGATTTGCTCATCACAACTACAATGCAGCCAAGGAGAAAACAAACTCGTGCTAGTGTTGTTACTGAAATCCAAAATACTGGAGTTGAAATTTCTATGACCAAAATTCAAGAAGTTCCACCCTAGAAGTATCTAGGATGGAAAATGACTGAAAAAAACATCACAAAAGATACAGCTCCAGACCAGTATCAGCAACCTACAAAATTTACAACAACTTCTAAGAGAAATCACTTAGGTCAGGACTGATTTGAGAATTACCAGTGATGAACTGAGACCACTTTTTAATTTACTGAGAAGCTGTGACATCAATTCTCCTAAAACTCTAACACCTGAAGCTCTTGCAGGCCTTAACAAAGTCATAGAAGCTCTCCAAAGACGACAAGATCATCGCTGTATTCCAGAAAAGCCTTACTTTTTTGCAATTTTGAGAGAAAAAAATGCAACTTTGTAGCCTCATCTTTTGATGAGACTCTTCTAAGAGAGATCCTTTGTTGATAATAAAATAAGTCTTTCTTCCCTACAAGTTTCCAAAGACTATTTTTTCAGTTTTAGAGATAATAGCACAAATTGTAATGAAAGCCAGAATAAAATTGTAATTTTAGCAGGTGAAGAATTTTAGTTTTCTATTTACCATTGGAAAAAAAATCTTAATTAGGCAATGTAAAATTCTGATGATTTGCAATATGCATTGTTACATTTTCCAAGTATTTGTTGTGTTCATTACCCAGCTCACAAATTATCACAAGCAAAATTGAGTTGGAGAGAGAAACCTATGTTAGGCAAAGAAGCTTTGAACACAATAACTCTTTTCACTAACAAATCTAGCAAAAGTATCAAGTCAGTTGTAACTTAGTTGAACCAAACAACTAAAATTTAAGAATCAGATATTGCAATAGTAGAAGGATCTCCTCAAATTGTTAAGCTTGCTGCTGTAGTTTGGGCTTTTCATCTCTTTCTACAACCTTTTAATTTAATCACAGATTCTGCTTATGTTGCTAATGTGGTTAAAAGAATAGAAAGATCAGTTCCAAAAGATGTTATGTTGCTAATGTAGTTAAAAGAATAGAAAGATCAGTTCTAGAAGATGTTATGTTGGTAATGCAGTTCAAAGAATAGAAAGATCAGTTTAAAGAATGTTAATAATGACACTTTATATCGTTGGCTTTCATGTCTTTATACAACTTTGCAATCTAGAACTAATCCATATTTTGTTTCTCACATTAGGGCTCATTCCTTGCTTCCTAGATTTTTAGTGGAAGGAAACGCAGGAGCACAAAACCTGACAATGGTTATTTCAAACACTTTACCAAACATTTTTCAATAAGCAAATCTGAGTCATGCCTTTTTTCACCAAAACGCACAAGCACTTGTGCAAATGTTTCAAATTTCCAAAAGTGAAGCTAAGGCTATCGTCAGTACTTACACTCAGTCAGCTTCTGCAGCCTCCTGTTTCTACAAGAGCAGTCAACCCACAAAGCTTACAAAGCCTGCAGTTATGGCAAACGGATATCACTAAATATCCTTCCTTTGGTACATTTAAAAATATACATGTTTCAGTAGACATGTTCTCTTGCACAGTTTTTACTTCTGCTCACAAAAGTAAAACAAGTAATCATGCCTGTCAACCTTTTTTGCAAGCTTTTGCTTCATTAAGTGTACCCCAAGAAGGAAAAACTGACAATAGTCCTGCATATAGATCTCAAAAATTAGCCACATTTTAAAAAAATTAAGTGTTCATCACAACTTTAGTATTCCTCATTCTCCCACAAGTCAAGCAATTATTGAGACAACACATCAAACATTAAAACATATTCTTCACCGACAGAAGGGGGATTAGAGGTCACACCACAGATGAGGCTGAACAAAGCTTTCTATGTTTTGAATTTTTTAAACAGCTATGTTGCAGAACCCGATCCACCAATTTTTAGGCATTTTTCAAATAATAGACAGATAAAACGGAAAGAAAATCCCCCTGTTTTAATTAGAAGCCCTGAGACTGGACAAATTGGAGGTCTTTTTGGCTTAATCACTTGGGGCAAAGGGTGTGCTCCTGTCTCTACAGGTGCAGGAATTAAGTGGGTCCCAGCCAAAAACGTCAAACTGTATCGCACCCCAGAACGTGTTGGCGAGTCCGCAGACGTGAGCCCAACAGAGGCATCACGGGCCACGCCTGGCATTCCTTGTTCGTCCCTGGAACCTGCAAAGTCTGATTGTATGCTATTTATCAATGTGTCAATTGTGTGTTTCGTAGAATCTTTTTGGCAAAAGTGTGGGTTTTGTTTTGTTACATTATAGATCTCCCTCTACTGGATTTTCAAAGGTGAAATTCTTTTTAAAGGTCAAAAGCAGAGTTTTTAAATTGAGATATATAGGAAGATCTTTTGCCAAAAATATGCTCACTAAAAGGATGGAACGAAATTGAGTGATACACTAGTGTTAGTTGGTTTTAATTGTTTCTTGTAGTGCAAATTTGCCTGTAGAACAACTAAAAACAAATGTTTGGGTGACCTTAGCCAAGGCAACAGGCTCAGATATCATATGCTTGTCTAATTCAGAAGCAGAAAACCTGTCCAGTTGGTGTGCCAGTAAAGGATTTGCCTTTGATTGAAAAACAATTTAATAGTAAGCCTAGTGAAATTGACAATGAGAGCAATCCTGCACTGAATTGGAACATTTGGGCCAAGGAACTTCCCAAAGCAGTGTCTGAACCCCAAGATTTAGAAATCCTTGGTTCTTTCACAATGGACTTTTGCCTTACGTTGACAGCTTCTGACCCGAAGGCGACCTTCCAAAGTACAATGTTAGTCCCCATTATTTTGCATACAGAAATTCAAGTTTTTAGTGTAGTGATTCAGACAGTTGGGATGCGCTTTCCGAGGCTGACCAATGTCCTTGACAATTGCCAAAAGGATATGGGCTCATTTGTGGAGATAGGGCTTGGCAAGGCTTTCCATCACGCCTTGAAGGTGGCCTGCTCACTGTGGCATGCTCACTGTGATAGCACCTACTGCTAAAGCAGTCATTAAGAAGAAACATAGGGGAACAAGATCCGCTCATCACTATGATGAGAATTGTAAGAGTGATTTCATGCCTTAGAATGCTGCTAAAAAGGGTTCCAGCAGGTTGGTTTTTACCCCAAATGGCTTCAGCAAGGGCATTGAAACAATGAGATGGAGTTGAATGTTGGCTGAGTAAAGAAACTAATGCCACATCCACTGTAATCAGTGATATGCTGACAGATGTTAATAGTGTTAGACATGCTACCTTTCAAAAGAGAGCAGCAGTGGATTTTCTTTTACTGGCACATGGACACGGTTGTGAGGAATTTGAAGGATTCTGTTGCATGATCCTGTCAGAGCATTCTGAATCCATCCAAACAGCATACAAAAGCTGAAAGATTTGACAGCTCAAATTCAAGAAGATGGTCTGTCATACTTAGATGATTTGTTCCAAGAATGGAGCTTTGCACCTTGGCTAAGGGAACTCTGTAAGATAGGTCTATACGTGCAGAGTGTTTTGGTGGCCATTCTAGTAGTGACACCTTGCAGACTTTGGTGCGACAAATGATGGAGAAAACTATCAAAGAAGTTTTTATCATACAAGAGAGAAAAGTAGGAAATAGATTCACAGAAAGTTCTCCAAATCTTACAGAGATGGTAGATGAAGGTATAGCCATAGAAAAAGGTTTTGAATTAAAACCTTAGAACAGGCGAGAGTTTTTGAACAATGACTTGTAATTGTTATCAGACATGACTTATGCCCTTTGAACTGACTGGATTTACACAGCATTAAAATTGCTGTGTTGTAATATAGCAATACTTAATGTGAGCAAAAAGGAAGCTTTAAGCAAGTAACAAGCAGATATATTAAAGCTACAAAACGCAAGGGAGTTAATAAACAAGACAGTTAGGAAAGTTTCTTTTTAGTTGAACCAAGAGGGGGAATTGTGGGAATCCATGAAATCTGAGGGATCTGGGAAAGCCGCAAAAGGCAAGCCTCAGTGACAGCAGAACTGCAATTACAGCTAAAAAGTAATCATAGGATTTCCCAGCAGAAAAATTGTATAAGAAGTAGGCAAGTAAAGACTTAGAGAGCAATGGTCTATGTATTAACACTTGTCTAGAACAACTCCCTAACCTGCAGAAACGTCTATCTAGTTGAACGTGAGGAAGTTCTAAGCTTAATAATGGAGCTCTGTGCATTGTATTTTAAGCAGATATTGTATTTGAAATAAGCAAGCATTATTTTAACCAAAGGAATGTGTGCTTATAGTAATTGGATGGAACTAATGTCAATAGGTTTTGGGTTTTGTGATTGGCCAGGAAACTTTTAAAGTAAGTTGCAACATTAAGTTCTTGGTCTGCTGCTTGGGTTGTGAGATGCTGGCATCTTCCCATTGTCATAACCATATAATGAGACTAATGCTGGAAAATGAAACTGCTCAAAGCACATTCCTGAGTAGTACTGTCCTGTTTGTGATTTCTACATAGATCCAGATCCAGCAATAAAGGGCAACTGTCCAGCTGAGCCGAGCTCTGCCAGCAGCTCCAGCCGTGCTGGGGAGCCTTGCCAGCTCTGGGCCCTACTGTGCACGAGGGTCCCTGTGTGCCACTGGCAGCTGGGGCCTCAGCCACCTCCTCTCTGCACAGGAGCGCCTCTGCAGCTTCACAACACCGGCCAAAGGCCTCAGTCATGGAGAACTGGGCCTGTCCTCTTGCATCTCCGTGCCAGTGCCCATTGTCCCTGCCATGGCTGCATGACCAGCTCGTTGCTGGGCACATGCTGCTGCCACCACCACCCAGAACAGGAGCCTCTGTCCCCAGAGGTGCTGCTCCTAGTGTCCAGCCAGGACAGATGCTGCGGCCCTCCTGCCAGGGAAGGGCCTGAGCCCAGCAACATCTTTGGGCTTCAGCTCCTGTGTCTGTGTGCTACTACCAGCACTGGCTGAGCTGATTGTCTGGCACAGCCAGGAGGGGCAGCCAGCAACCACAGATAGGACTCCTGAGAAAAAGCGACCCCATTTTGTCTTTGTTTTACATTTTGACATATTAGAAATTTTTAGAAATATTCAGCATTATTTTTCATAGGAAAAAAATCCCCAAATATTTCTTACATTTTTCTATTGTCCTTTAGGATTCTTCAAAATACTTTTCGAATTAGAAAAATTTAGAACACTTTTACACTTGTAGAATAAAAAATAAAATTGCATTTAATTGGTAATCTTTGCTCTAAGAAGAATAAAGTCATGACAAGACACCCAGTGTACTGGAGAGACTCTTTTCTCACTGGAGATTTGTACCTAGTGACAACAACCAACTTAAAACCTTTTCCCTGATATTTTCTGGGATTTCTCACAAGCTCACCTCTCTGTCTTCAGAGGCAAACTTTGAGCACGGTGGGCATCTCCTGCAGTGCAGGAGGGTCCCTGTGTGCCAGCTGCAACTGGGGCCTCAGCCACCTCCTGTCTCAACAGGTGTCCATCTGCAGCTTTACAGGAATGGCCAAACACCTCAGTCTGGGACAGCTGGAGCAGACATTTCCCATCTCCATGCTTATGCCCGATGTCCCTGTGCCAGCTGTTTTAACAGCTTGTTGCTGTGCAGATGTTGCCTCCAGCCAGACAAGGTCCTCTGCCCCTGAAGGCACTGGCCCTGCTCTCTGGCCCCTACTGAAGGTGGGCAGGGCTTGGCCCAGCTCTTCTCTTGTAATACAGAGATGGAGCTGTCACCCCAGTGTCCGGGTGGTAGCAGCAGCAAAGCCCACCCAGCACCAGCACTGGCTGAGTTCCGTGCCCAGGGGCAGCTGGGGATGGCCACGGGGTGGGCAGGCAGGAGCCAGGCAGGGGCTGCTGTGACCAGTGGCAGGGCCCCGGGGGGATGGGGGAGCCCATGCTGAGCGTCCCTGGGCTGAGGGCACATTTCCTTCCATGGGACCATCTCGGACTGGACCTCCTCCAGTGGCATGCCCAGGAAAATAGGAAAGACATCAAGAGCATCTCCAGGGACACAGCCTGACCAGCAATGTCAGCAGGTGAAAAATAAGGTTTTTCTGAGCAATGGAACTGTGATAAAGCAAAACAATCAGGGCAGTCCATTCATACAGATGGGGGCACACTCTGGGGGTACAGCTAAGGCCATGAGGTCACAGCAGGGCTCTGGGGTCACAGCAGGCTGAGCTCTCAGCAGGCCCTGAGGTCACAGAGGTGCCAGAGGTCCCAGAGCCCCGTGGTTGCACAGCAGCACAAGGAGCCAGCAGTCAGTCCCTGAGCACAACTGTTGCGGCAGCAGCGGTGGTGGCAGCAGCGGTGCTGACGTTGGGACAGCGGTGTTGGGACAGCGGTGGCAGCAAGAGCTGCGGGACTGGCGGAGGACAAGGCACCATGGCCCTTGCTCTGCGCCTCCTACTCCTGCTCCTCCTGGCCGTGGCCCTGCCTGCCAGGGCTGCCCAGGCTGCTCCGCTGCAAGCGCGGCGAGCAGGTGAGCCGGCAGCCTGGCTGCCCTTTCCTGGCACAGCGCTCCCTGCTCCCTGGGAAGCGCTGGGGATGGTTTTGCCCAGGGCTTTAGGGAGGGTTTCCTCTGTGGGAGGGAGAGAGACCCCACGGGCCCTGGGCTACTCCAGCCACCCCTACAGAGATGTTGCACAGGGCCTGCAAAGAGGTTGGAGAGTGACCAGGAGCCAGCCCAGAGCTCCCCAGGCCCCTGAGCAGCTTTGGCCTTGTCCACTGACATCTGGCTCCCACAGCCTTACCCAACACCCCTGCATTGCCCAGTCTCCTGTGGCAGAAGGGGATCCCAGCACACCATGGAAATGGTTCTGATCTCTGCTCCCTTCTAGACTGGAATCGTGACATGGGTTTTCAGGAAGTCCTGATGAAGCATGGTTTGAAGTTCCTGGAGGATGCTGGAGGCAAGTTTTCATTCAGCCTTTCCTGAGTGAATAATCTTGATTAATGCAACAAAAGCTCACTTACAAACCATTTCTCTTAACATAATCTTAAGGTTGAAAGAATCTGGAAACCTTGCCCTGTTCCCTTCTGGAGCCCTGAGGGATCCCACTGGATCACTGTCATTGGGAGGAAGGAGCATTTAGCTTTCAATCTTCCTCCCGTGTGCAATGCCAGTGTGTCCTTCCGTGTGCTCTGTGCAGTCAAAGAGAAGAGCAGAGAGGGAAGGGGCCGGGCCCAGAGCTGTGCCCCGGGGCTGAGCCTTGTGGGCAGCCTGAGGATCTCCTGCAGTGCCACAGGAGCTCTTCTGTCCTGCCTTTCTTTGCAGCTGAACCTGCTGGTGAAGGCCTCACATCCAGGACTGAGCCTCTGGGAGATGCTGAGGGTAGGTCAAGGCCTTTCCCCTGGGAGAGCTGCCAGCTCAGAGCCCAAAGCTGGGCCAGGGAGGCAGCGCTGCAGGTGCCAGCACAGAACCATGCACGTTTGTGCCCGCGCCCTGCACGATCCCCTCACCGCTGCTGCGGCTCAGTGGTGCCCGTGCAGATCAGCAGAGATGGCAGAAGCTTCTGTGGCTGTTGAGTTACAGGTTTGTCTGCAGGGAGGAGATTCATACGTCCTTTGGTGGTTATTGCCAACAAGACCAGCCCCCATGGCAGGGGTGAGTAGTGTGTCCCTGCTGACCCGACAAGTTGAGCCCTGCTTTTGTGGGATGCATTCCTGGGAAATGGAAATATTTTTCTCGAAGTTCCTCCGAAGAGGAAGATGCAAGACACAACAGAGAAGATATCCCTGGAACCATCCAAAAAGACGAAGCAAGAGCTGAAGGAAATGCGGCAGGGAGGACAAGGTGGGTGCATTTGCCTCATGCTTCCCCTGGGACTCAGCAGCCGGGGGCTTTGGCTGCACATCTGAACGCATGGTTCCCGGCACAGCGGGATGGGATCCATGGCCCATTCCCAATGAGGAATGTTTCCATCTGATCCAGCTGTCTCTTTTTCATTCTCCAGAAATGAAAGGAGAGCCTGTGCAGAAGGAAGCATTTCCCAGAGGAAGCAGTGGTTCCGTGCCAGCCTCTGCTGAAGGAAGGGAGGCCATGCCAGGCACAGGAGGTAATTGCTGTGCCTCTGGGCCTGAGCCCTGCTGAGGCTTGAGCTGCCCTCTCTGCTGCTTGGCAGTGCGGGCACAGCCTGGACTAGAGCGGCACAGCCCAGGGGAATTATCCCGAGCAGGTTCAGGGCACTCGGGTACTGAGCAGTCCTGCTGGGGTCCCTCCATGGGAGACATGTCCTGAAACCTGGCAGCGACTGCACGGGGTGCCCACAGTGGGGAAAGGACAGAGGGGGAGAGCAAGGCTCCAGTGTGTCCTGAGAGGGCCTGGCTGTTTGCCCTTGGGATCTGGGAGCTGTCGCCGCAGAAGGAGGGCAGGAGGGAGTGTAGGAGGGAAGGATGGATAGCTGTGTCACTGCCTGCTGCAGTTTTCCCCAGGGTTTTAGAGAGGATTTCCTCTGTGTCTGAGGGAGAGAACCCCGGGGCCCTGCGCTGCTCCAGCCACCTCTCCCTGGGATGTTGCTGAGGGCAGGGAAAGAGTGTGGAGAGTGGCCAGCAGCCAGC
Source organism: Passer domesticus (assembly GCF_036417665.1). Classification (NCBI taxonomy): domain Eukaryota; kingdom Metazoa; phylum Chordata; class Aves; order Passeriformes; family Passeridae; genus Passer; species Passer domesticus. Next base: position 26,329 of record NW_026989990.1, on the reverse strand, counting down.
CCAGAGCTCCCCAGGCTCCTGTTCACCTTTGGCCATGTCTATTCACATCTGGCTCCCACGGCCTTAGCCGACCCCCTGGCAGTGCCCAGTTCTCTGTGGCAGAAGGGGATCCCAGCACACCCTGGAAAATGTTCTCATCTGTGCTCCATTCTAGATGAGGTGTCTGGGAGGGCTTCTCCATCAGCTTGGATGAATAAAGTTTTGAAGCCCTTGGAGCCTCCTGCAGGTATGTTGTCAGCGTGCCACCAAGGAAGAATTGTAGACAAGCGGGCAGGAACCAGGTGACAGGAGCTTCTGTGGCTGTTGTGTTACAGATGTGTCTACAGGGAGGACTTCTCCAGCTCCTACTTTGGATGTTGCAATTAAGCCCAGCTCCCATCACAGGAGTGAGTAGTGTGTCCCTGCTGACCACACAGGCTGAGCCTTGCTTTTGTAGGATCCATTCCAGGGAAATGGAAATATTTTTCTCTAAGGTATTCCAACAGGGAAAATCCAAGATACAACAGATAAGATATCCCTGGAACCATCCAAACAGATAAGGCAAGAGCTGAAGGAAGCCCTGCAGACAAGACAAGGTGGGTGCATTTCCCTCATGCTTCCCCTGGGACTCAGCAGCCGGGGGCTTTGGCTGCACATCTGGACACGCCGTGCCCGGCACTGCAGGAAGGGATCCATGGCAGCCTCGCTGCCCCGCTGCTGCTTTCACGCCCTGCAGGGCTGTTTCCCAGTCTGGCCTGGCTGCAGCTTCTGCCCAGCCTCTGTAGGAAGGCGTTTGGCATCAGCTGACAGGCAGCCCAAACTGGAACACACCCTGAGATCCCCCACAATATCCAGCCCTCCAGATTAGGAAAAGGGTGTCTGTTAGGAGGTGGAAGTGCTCTCATCATGCCACTGGAATCTGGCCATTTTCCTGCACCATAAATTTCACAAATATTACCTCTGATGCCACCGCCCAAGTGGGAAACAGCTCCATCTGATGCAGCTGTCTCCCTTCCTTTCTCAAGAGATGGACATAGTGCTTCAGTGGAAGTTGGCATTTCTTGAAGGAAGCACTCCATCTTTGGTGCCAGCCCCTGTTGCAGGAAGGAAGGCGATTCCAGACACGGGCACAGGCACAGCAGGTAATTGCTGTGCCGGGCTCAGCCCTGGCCGGGGCTGTGTGGCAGCAGCTCTTCCCCCAGGGCCTGCCCTTGCCCGGCCCGCCAGCAGCCAAAGCTGGAGGCGCCTCGGCTTCCAGGCCTCTGGAGCTGGTTCAGAGCCCCGGGGAAACGGGACTGGTGCAGCAACGTCCCTGGCGCTGCAGCTGCTGCGGAGCTGGCCCTGAGTGCCCAGAGGCCCAAGGCACAGGAGCAGCCCCGAGCGGGAGCCCTGCCGCCAGCCCAGGGCCAGAGCCAGCCCTGGCACACAATGGAAACAGTTCTCATCTTGGTTTGCTTCCAGACTGGGAGGCTGGGAAGGATTCTGCATTAGCCTGGCGCTCTGAAGTTGTGAAGCCGTCTGAGCATTCTGCAGGTATGTTCTCACAGTCCCAACAAGGTCTAATGTTTGAATGACTGGTCAGGACCAGGTGACAGAAGCTTCTGTGGCTGTTTTGTTACAGATGTGTCTGCAGGGACGACCTCACCAACTCCTACCTTGGATGCTGCACCAAAGCCCAGCTCCCATCACAGGGGTGAGCAGTGTGTCCCTGCTGACCCCACAAGCTGAGCCCTGCTTTTGTGGGATCCATTCCTGGGAAATGGAACTACTTTCTCTTAAGGTCCTACGACAGGAGAGACCAAAGGCATGGCAGGCAAGAAATTCCAGGACCCATTAGAAGTCATGTGGCAAATGCTGAAGGAATGTCTGCAGAGAAAGCAAGGTGGGTGCATTTGCCTCATGCTTCCCCTGGGACTCAGCAGCCGGGGGCTTTGGCTGCACATCTGGACACGCCATGCCCGGCACAGCGGGAAGGGATCCATGGCAGCCTTGCTGCCCCGCTGCTGCTATCACACCCTGCAGGGCTGTTTCCCAGTCTGGCCTGGCTGCAGCTTCTGCCCAGCCTCTGCAGGAAGGCATTTGGCATCAGCTGACAGGGAGACCCAATTGCACCACAGTCCATGCCCACCCTCAGATCCCCTGCAATTTCCTGGTGTCCAGGCAGATCAGATTTTGGGGCTGTTTGGGGAAGGAAGCAACCTTGGGTTGTCCCAAAATCCTGGGTGTTTTCTGATCCTTATCCATTCCTTTCACAAGTGAGGCCTCCTGAAATTGTCCCCATCCCCACTGCCAGTCAGGAATGTTTCCATCTGATCCAGCTGTCTCTTTTCCATTCTCCAGAAATGAAAGGAGAGCCTGTGCAGAAGGAAGCACTTCCAGGAGGAAGCAGTGGTTCTGTGCCAGCCTCTGCTGCAGGAAGGGAGACGATGCCAGGCACAGGCCCAGGAGGTAATTGCTGTGCCTCTGGGCCTGAGCCCTGCTGAGGCTTGAGCTGCCCTCTCTGCTGTTTGGCAGTGCGGGCACAGCCTGGACTAGAGCAGCACAGCCCAGGGGAATTATCCCGAGCAGGCTCAGGGCACTGAGCAGTCCTGCTGGGGTCCCTCCATGGGAGACATGTCCTGAAACCTGGCAGTGACTGCACAGGGTGCCCACGGTGGGGAAAGGACAGAGGGGGAGAGCAAGGCTCCAGTGTGTCCTGAGAGGGCCTGGCTGTTTGCCCTTGGGATCTGGGAGCTGTCGCCGCAGAAGGAGGGCAGGAGGGACAGAGGGAGGGATGGAGGGATAGCTGTGGCACTGCCTGCTGCAGTTTTCCCCTGGGCTTTAGGGAGGATTTCTTTTGTATGTGAAGAGAGAGTCCCAGGTCCCTGCGCTGCTTCAGCCGTCCCTCCCAGGGATGTTGCTGAGGGCAGGGAAAGAGTGTGGAGAGTGGCCAGCAGCCAGCACAGAGCTCCCCAGGCTCCTGTTCACCTTTGGCCATGTCTATTCACATCTGGCTCCCATGGCCGTACCCGGCCCCCTGGCAGTACACAGTTCCCTGTGGCAGAAGTGGATCCCAGCACACCCTGGAAAATGTTCTCATCTGTGCTCCGTTCTAGATGAGGTTGCTGGGAAGGCTTCTCCATCAGCTTGGATGAATAAAGTTTTGAAGCCCTTGGAGCCTCCTGCAGGTATGTTCTCAGTGTGCCACCAAGGAAGAATTGTAGACAAGCGGGCAGGAACCAGGTGACAGAAGCTTCTGTGGCTGTTGTGTTACAGATATGTCTCCAGGGAGGACTTCTCCAGCTCCTACTTTGGATGCTGCACTTAAGCCCAGCTCCCATGGCAGGGGTGAGTAGTGTGTCCCTGCTGACCCCACAGGCTGAGCCCTGCTTTTGTGGGATGCATTCCTGGGAAATGGAACTACTTTCTCTTAAGGTCCTCCACCAGAAGAGACCAAAGTCATGGCAGACAAGAAATTCCAGAACCTATTTGAAATCATGTGGCAAATGCTGAAGGAAATGCTGCAGAGAAGACAAGGTGGGTGCAATTCCTTCATGCTTCCCCTGGGACTCAGCAGCTGGGGCCTTTGGCTGCACATCTGGACACGCCGTGCCCGGCACTGCAGGAAGGGATCCATGGCAGCCTCGCTGCCCCGCTGCTGCTTTCATGCCCTGCAGGGCTGTTTCCCAGTCTGGCCTGGCTGCAGCTTCTGCCCAGCCTCTGTAGGAAGGCATTGGGCATCAGCTGACAGGCAGCCCAAACTGCACCATGGGCCTGAGATCTCCTGCGATTTCCCAGTCTCTGAGCAGATCAGGAGACACAGCTATTTGGAGGAGGAAGTGCTCTGGCCCAGACCCAAGACCGTGGACCTTTCCTGATCCTTATAATTTTTTTTAATAATTATTGCCTCCTGAGGATGTCACCTCCCCAATGAGAAACAACTCCACCTGATCCAGCTTTGCCTTTTCCATTCTCCAGGAGTGGATTGTGAGCCTGTGCAGATGGAAGCATATGCCGGAGGAAGCAGTGGTTCCGTGCCAGCCTCTGCTGAAGGAAGAGAGGCGATGCCAGGCACAGGCACAGGAGGTAATTGCTGTTCCTCTGCGCCTGAGCCCTGCTGAGGCTTGAGCTGCCCTCTCTGCTGTTTGGCAGTGCGGGCACAGCCTGGACTAGAGCGGCACAGCCCAGGGGAATTATCCCGAGCAGGCTCAGGGCACTCGGGTACTGAGCAGTCCTGCTGGGGTCCCTCTGTGGGAGACATGTCCTGAAACCTGGCAGTGACTGCACAGGGTGCCCACGGTGGGGAAAGGACAGAGGGGGAGAGCAAGGCTGCAGTGTGTCCTGAGAGGGCCTGGCTGTTTGCCCTTGGGATCCGGGAGCTGTTGCCGCAGAAGGAGGGCAGGAGGGACAGAGGGAGGGATGGAGGGATAGCGGTGGCACTGCCTGCTGCAGTTTGCCCCCGTGCTTTAGGGAGGATTTCCTCTGTGTGTGAGGGAGAGAGCCCCGGGGCCCTGGGCTACTCCAGCCACCTCTCCCTGGGATGTTGCTGAGGGCAGGGAAAGAGTGTGGAGAGTGACCAGGAGCCCGTCCAGAGCTCACCAGGCCCCTGTGCAACTATGGGCATGTCAATTCGCATCTGGCTCCCACGGCCTTAGCCGACCCCCTGGCAGTGCCCAGTTCTCTGTGGCAGAAGGGGATCCCAGAATGCCACTGAGATCATTCTGATCTCTGCTCCCTTCTAGACTGGAATCATGACTTGGATTTTTTTGAAGCCCTGCTGGGAAATGGCTTGAAATTCCTGGAGGATGCTGGAGGCTATTCCTCCGTGTGCCTTTCTTGACAGAATAATCAGTGTCAATGTTACAAGAGCTCACTCATAAGCCATTTCCCTTAACATTATTTAAGGGCTGAAGGATTCTGAAAATCTTGCCCTGCTCCCTTCTGGATCCCTGAGGGATCCCACAGGATCGCTGTCATTGGGAGGAAGGAGCATTTAGCTTTCAATCTTCCTCCCGTGTGCAATGCCAGTGTGTCCTTCCGTGTGCTCTGTGCAGTCACAGAGAAGAGCAGAGAGGGAAGGGGCCGGGCCGGGCCCAGAGCTGTGCTCCGGGGCTGAGCCTTGTGGGCAGCCTGAGGATCTCCTGCAGTGCCACAGGAGCTCTTCTGTCCTGCCTTTCTTTGCAGCTGAACCTGCCGGAGAAGGCCCCACATCCAGGACTGAGGCTCTGGGAGATGCTGAGGGTAGGTCAAGGCCTTTCCCCTGGGAGAGCTGCCAGCTCAGAGCCCAAAGCTGGGCCAGGGAGGCATCGCTGCAGGTGCCAGCACAGAACCATGCACGTGTGTGCCCTCGCCCTGCACGATCCCCTCACCGCTCCTGCGGCTCAGTGGTGCCCGTGCAGATCAGCAGAGATGGCAGAAGCTTCTGTGGCTGTTGAGTTACAGGTGTGTCTGCAGGGAGGACTTCTCCAGCTCCAGGGCTGGATGCTTGGCCCCAACCCAGCTCCCATGGCAGGGGTGAGTATTGTGTCCCTGCTGACCCCACAGGCTGAGCCCTGCTTTTGTGGGATGCATTCCTGGGAAATGGAACTACTTTCTCTTAAGGTCCTCCAAAAGGAAAGACCCAAGATACTACAGCCAAAATGTCTCATGAGGCAGATGAATTCCTGACACAAACACAGAAGGAAGCACCCGGAGGACAAGGTGGGTGCATTTCCCTCATGCTGTCCCTGGGACTCAGCAGCCGGGGGCTTTGGCTGCACACCTGGACACGCCGTGCCCGGCACAGTGGGAAGGGATCCATGGCAGCCTCGCTGCCCCGCTGCTGCTTTCACGCCCTGCAGGGCTGTTTCCCAACCTGGCCTGGCTGCAGCTTCTGCCCAGCCTCTGCAGGATGGAATTTGGCCTTAGCTGATAGGGTGCCCCAACTGTACTGTGGGCCTGAGATCCCCTGCCATTTCCCAGTCTCTGAGAAGATCAGGAGGTGCAGCTGTTTTCTCAAGGGAGTGCACTGGCCCAGCCCCAATTACCTGGGATTTTTCCTGATCTTTACCTGTGACTTTGACAAGCATTGCCTCATGAAGATGACACATCCCCAGTGGGGAATGTTTCCATTTGATCCAGTTGTCCCTTTTTTCCTTTTTCAAGTGATGGACCAAAAGGCTGTGCAGAAGGAGGAACACTCAGGGAGAAGCAGTGGCTCATTGGCAGCCCCTGCAGCAGAAAGGAAGGCGATGCCAGACACGGGCACAGGCACAGCAGGTAATTGCTGTGCCGGGCTCAGCCCTGGCCGGGGCTGTGTGGCAGCAGCTCTTCCCCCAGGGCCTGCCCTTGCCCAGCCCGGCAGCAGCCAAAGCTGGAGGCGCCTCGGCTTCCAGGCCTCTGGAGCTGGTTCAGAGCCCCGGGGAAACGGGACTGGTGCAGCAACGTCCCTGGCGCTGCAGCTGCTGCGGAGCTGGCCCTGAGTGCCCAGAGGCCCAAGGCACAGGAGCAGCCCCGAGCGGGAGCCCTGCCGCCAGCCCAGGGCCAGAGCCAGCCCTGGCTCCCGACTGGGCAGGGGCTGCGCTGGGCCCTGACAGGGCCTGAGCCTGTCCCCTGGGGCTGGGGGAGCTGTCACGGGGCAGGGAGGGCCAGGGGTGGCAGTGGCTGCTCAGGGATGGCTTTGGCCCGTCTCCCTGGCAGCAGCCACTGCCCAAGCAGCTGTGCTGCCCCTGGGCTCTCCTCCCGGCCTGCTGGGCTTTGTTGGCTGGCACAGCCTGTGCCAAGGGCCGGCAAGGTGCCTGCAGGCCCCAGCTCTGGGGGAAACAGAGAACGTCCTGCCAGTATCCACTGTGCTGCCAGCTCAGCAGTGCAGCACAGCACGGGCTCACGCTCCCCATCACTCCCACAGATGCAGCCGGCATCACAAGACCTGTTCCCAATGCCCAGGATGGCCTCGGAAGGGGTTTCTGTCAGGGAACAGGCTGCTGGCTAGGGTTACTGGCCGGCGTGCTTTGTTTGGAGCTTGTCTTCATGTTGTGCTGCTTTGGAATCGGGTATTCCTGGAACAGAAAACAGTGAGTGTTTTGTTGCTCTCCCCCTCCAACAGCTTCTTTTGAAAGTCTAACGTGGACAGGGAACATTCCTATTGAGACTGCAGTGGAGTTGTGGCCAGTCCATGATTGTCCAAATGACTCTGCTGAGGGTTCTGCTGCTGCCCAGTGCTTCCATTGGCCTCTCAATTGCTGGGCCTTGTCCTGGGGGCCCGCTGGGGCTGCAGCCAGTGCTGGCTCCCACTGAGGCTGCCTGGCCAAGAGCAGCCCCAGGGGCACAGGGCAGAGGCAGAGGGAGGTGGGGAGGAGAAAGAGCAGGGCCGAGATTGCCCTTGAAAGGCAGAGGCTCTCTGGGGCCCGCTCCTGGCCAGGGACCCTGCCCAGAGCCGTGCCCTGCTGGCCGGGGCCTTGAGGGGCAGCTGTCCAGCTGGGCCCAGCTGTGCCAGCAGCTCCAGCCATGCTGGGGAGCCTTGCCAGCTCTGGGCCCTGCTGTGCACGAGGGTCCCTGTGTGCCACTGGCAGCTGGGGCCTCAGCCACCTCCTCTCTTCACAGGAGCACCTCGGGACAGGAGTTGGAAGACGGTGGCTGCACCTCACACCAGACAGCGTGAGCAGCTCCTCCAGCAGCAGGAACGGCCTGGACAGCCCTCTCAAGTGTTCTGTGAAGAGGACCCCAGAACAACCGTCTATGAGGAAGCCTCTTATTGCCCCGTAGATCCCACTGCCACCTGCTCTCCCCATGGGCCTCCCCAAGCTGCCTTCATCCCTTTTTTCTCTCCATGTGTCCCATCCCAGCCAACCCGAGTTCCTCTAGAGACCCCAGGACCAGCCCAGCACCTTCCAGCCCCTCCTGAGACCAACACATCCCTTCCTCTGCCCCTGAGCCCCCTGGCCTTGCCCTCTAAGCAGCACTGAAGGTGACACCCCGCCCTCCCCCCCCCCCCCCCCCCCCCACTTGCAGAGTAGGCAATGGCCCATTCCTCTGTTGAAATAAAGAGAAGGATCTGTGTTGTGGTTTGAAAGCAAAACCAGTGAGAGACTCCAAGTTAGAAATACAATTTATTAGGAAAAGGGAAAAAAGAAAAACAAAATACATGCAATAATACAAAAGAAAAACCACTGACAGGGTCAGCATACAGCCTGACACCCTGCTAGTTAGGGTGGTGGTAGCAGTCCAGCTGAAATGGCCTTGTGGAAGTCGTGATCCTGTAGAAACAATCTGGTAGCTCTCATCCTCTGGAAAAGCAGTGGGTAAGGGCGGCGGTTCCTCTGGGAATCCAGTGGAAAGACTGCTTGTTGTGTCCCAAAACCCAGATTATATCCAGCTGGGGATGCTTAGCTCCTCCCCCATGGGCAGAGCATCTCACAGTGGGCTGATATCATTCTGCCTCATGCTGTGGGTCCTTGATTAGCCATTAAACAGAAATGGCTCTGGGAGGGAGTTATCACTGAGTCATGTGGCAAGACATTGATGGGCCTGTTAACAGGAGATGAGGAAGAAACAATGCCCCTCCTGGTTTCAGTAGCTCTTGAGGATGGCATTAGAATACATCTTTACACTGCAACCCAGGACAAGCGGTCACCCCAGTGTCCAGGTGGCAGCAGCAGCAAAGCCCACCCAGCACCAGCACTGACTGAGCTCCATGCCCAGGAGGAGCTGTGGATGCCCACGGTGTGGGCAGGCAGAAGCCAGGCCGGGGCTGCTGTTGAAATGGAGGTTTTGGGCCGCTCACAGGCTCAACACAGTTGGCTGTGATTGGTCATCAAGTGAAAACAATCCACATGGACCAATGGAAGATGCACCTGTTGCATTCCACAGCAGCAGACAGTTATTGTTTACATTTCTTTCCTGAGGCCCTCAGCTCCTCATGAGGGGAAAAATCCCAGGAAAGGATTTTTAATAAAATATCATAGCTACAGATAACTGTTTTACTCATAAGGCCAGGAGAAGACCAGGAAATGCAGGTAGCCTAGACTAAGGAGCTCCTCTGTCTCCAAGCTGATCCAAGCCAACAGACCTACTCAGATAAGCACCAGGGGACCACAGTGCATGCACAAAGGAGAAAAGTTCAAAAGTTCAGTCATGAGGAAGACCACAGCCTTCGACCTCAGAGACCACCAAAGACCCCAGTGTGACCACCACAGGAAACAACGCGTGCCCAGAAGGGCGTGGATCTCATCGCCATGTGAGGGGAGGACAGGCGGGGCCAGGGGTTGAATGTGCATGACGAGATTGTGTAATGCATTGCATATGGAACATGTTTGTGAACAAAGATGTGGCTCAGTCCAGGGCTCGGGGCACAAGTTTTCACGAGAGCCATCTCGCTTGTGCCAGGCCCTGACACGCATACCCACTTCACAACTACATCAGGTTGTGGAGTGCCGCTGTAGGACATGAAATAAAACAACGCAGACACGCATCTCTCCAAGGTAAAAAAGAAGGCAGTTGAATTTCTGACTCCAACATTTACAGATTTCCAAAAGTGACAGTGGATTGGAGGGTGAAAGTGCCACCTCTCCAATGACACTGGACAAACCAACAGTCCATCAAATTTCTCCTCTGCAGAAAAGAATGCAAAACAATAAGTTATTTACATAAAGTGTTTGGGAAAGTTTGCTACAAGAATGTAAACATCAGAAGGCTTAGAAGAACATTAAAAACCAGGGCGACAGTGGAGTCTATTTATTCTGCAGATGGCTTCACTGTGACCAGCGGTGGGGCCTCGAGGGGATGGGGCAGCCCATGCTGAGCGTCCCTGGGCTGAGGGACATTTCCTTCCGTGGGATCATCTGGGCCCACACCTCCTCCAGTGCCATGCCCAGGAAAAGAGGGAAGCCATCAAGAGTATCTCCAGGGACACAGCCTGACCAGCAATGTCAGCAGGCAAAACAAAGCTCCTCCCTAATTAACACACACTTGATAGGACCTAATTGATGGGCCATCACCAATGCAGGGTGCTGCACAGGGTCTGCTGCTCTCAGCCAGGGCCAGAAGGAAGGGAAGGGAAGGGAAGGGAAGGGAAGGGAAGGGAAGGGAAGGGAAGGGAAGGGAAGGGAAGGGAAGGGAAGGGAAGGGAAGGGAAGGGAAGGGAAGGGAAGGGAAGGGAAGGGAAGGGAAGGGAAGGGAAGGGAAGGGAAGGGAAGGGAAGGGAAGGGCTGTGTGGCCATGGGGTTCGACAGGGCTGGTGAGCAGCCCCAGAGACACAACAACCCAGGTGCAACCAGGCTTGATTTCCAGGTCGAAACACTCGGCGTAGCTGGCCTGGACTTCCCTGTAAGGCATGTGGGGGCTTTGGAGTCCCCCTAAGGTGCATGAGGAGCTGGGGTCCCTCGTGGCACACCCAGGGATATTTTAGGTTTCCTCTGAGGCATGGAGGGCACTGGGGTCCACTTCAAGTCATGCAAGGTATTTGGAATCCTGTGTGAGGCATGCAGAGGGTTTGGGATCTCTCCCAAGGTGTGCAGGGTGCTGGGATCTCTCCTGAGGCACATGTCACGGTTCTGGGGTCTCATTTCACATGTAGAAAGGGCTGTGGACTCTCGTAAGCGTGCAGATGCTTTGTGTCCCTCCTGCTGCACGCAGTGGGGCTGGAGTGGCTGCTGAGGCACGCAGGGGAGGGGGACCTCCGGCAGTCCCTCCCGGGCCCGTGCGGCTCGGGGCTGCCGTGGCCCAGGGCCAGCCGCCGTGCCGGGATGGCGGTGGCGAGGCGCCGAGGCGGAGCTGCCCCGCCGGGTCACGCTGCACCGGCACGGCACGGGCGGTGCTGAGCGCCGGGCAGGCGGCACCGCCATCCCAGGGGCCACAGCCCCGGCCCTGCCTCTTTTGGGGCCGGGCACAGAAAGCCCCGCGGGACGGGCACCGCTCAGCGCCTGAGGGGATGGAACAGATGCCAGAGGAGCCCCAGGAGCCCTGGACAGGGCCCTGGCGTTGCCCGCCCGGCTCCCCCGGGCCTGTGGCCATCCTGGGCAGCAGGGGCTCGCTCTGGGCCGTGCTCTCCCCGGCCAGCGGGGCTCCGGGCCAGCACCCGGCTCCTGCCACTGCCCTGAGAATGCTGAGGGGCTTTCGGGGCAGAACTGAACTTGACAGGGACAGAATTCATAGGAGACTTGTTTTGGCCTTTTACAAGGTTAACTGAGAAACAACTTAAAATCCCAGGCTAAATCGTGTGCTTTAATGCGTGGGGATTCCTTCAAGACCCTTCCTAACTCCCGTGGTGCCGGGCCGGGCCGCGTCCCAACGAGCACCAACACCCAGCAGCTCGATGTATGCAGCACGGCTGGCACCAGGGAAACGAGTCAGTATCCCTACAGCTGCCCGCTCTGCCTGCACGGCTGTCACACAACAGCAATGTTCCAGAAGGAACAGGCATTTTTACATCCTCAGGACCATGTGATCTTTGGTCCTGGTGGTGGATCAGAGAGAAAAGCCAAATGTGACAGACTAAACTTGACTGTAGGAGAGGGATACCTCAGCAGAGGGTCTGGGGACCTGTGGTGCCAGCCAGTGGCCCGGCACTCGGACACAGCAGGAAGACCTGAGATTATCACACTTCACCTGGGAGGGTAGAAAAGCTCAGGGGTTCTTTGTTCAAGGTCCCCCAGAGGCACCAGCTGAAGCCGCCACAGCTCCACCTTGATAAAATTGTTTAAAAGGATCCAGAGGTCTGACACTCTGCTGTGGAGGACATTCCACATGTTATATTTGCCCAATTATCCAATCCAAAAAACCGAAAGAACAAACCCAAACAAAATGAAATGTGACAGCAGTTTTAATTATGTAGCTTAATATATATACAATTGAATACACTCAAAATATTGACAATATAATTTGCTTTAAATTATGAATAATTTGTTTCTGATAATAGCGTATAAGCAAAAATAACCTCGCGGGGTATGCGTGGGGTACGGGTGCAGGGCTTTTGGACCCCCGTCACCTCACGTACTAGTGTGTCAAGCCCAAATTCCCCTTTTTATGCTGTATGTCATTACCATCTCCTCCCATTTTCGATTCGTCACACTTGTATCACTGCCCTCATCATCACCTTCCCCACGCATGCTCCACACTTCTTTAAGTAAGTTGTACCACTCTTTGGGGATCTTCTTTGAGGAAGGCCTCTCCTCTTCCTCCATGTCCTGGAGTTCACCTTTTGGATTACACATGCGCACCAAGCTGCTACAGTATAAGCCAATACTGTGTTCTAACATTAAAGCAGTGAATCTCATATAATCAACATTTGCCTGGTGTCCAACCAAATTCTCCTCTCTTCCAACGAAATTTAGTCATAGTTATCTCTTGCTTCCTCCTGTTCTGAACATCTGCAGGAGAAGGTTGGGGGTGGACCCCTCCTCTCCCTTTCTTGCTTGGCATGACTCCTTTAACTGGTTTTTTATTTCCAAATATTAATTATCAATATTGATTACTGTTTCAATTTTGTCAGCATGAATCATATCTATTTACCACACACAGTTCTCATCTTTTGGGCATTTAGAAGCTTTTGATTTTGCTTTGCACCCAAGGAAAATATACCCCCAAATGTGCACAAATAACTCCTTTAGCATGTCCTCTTTTTCAGCTGGTTTTTCCATTGTTCTCTGCTATCTTGTCCTCATCTTTCCACAACTCCTGTGCCTATTCAAGTCCAGCCTGGGACCGTGCATGCATTTGCTTTAGTTCTGTAGTGATTTATGCCCAGCCATCCTGCCAACCACACCCATTTCAATGTTGCAACAACCTAACTCTGGGCTGCAGTATGTGAATCTCACTCTGCTGTGTGAGCTGGCAGAGCACCAGAGCAGGCACTGAAGAAGGGGCATTCGGTACATTAGTGAAGTGAGTGCTGGAACCTGGGCTAGCTCTTACAACTCCGGCACTACGGCAGGAGTCGGGAACTGCCTCGCTATGGGGATTTACCAGAGGCAGAGCCTTTAGTGCAACTTGCTCTCCAGTGCCAGACACAAGCCACGACAGGGACAAGGCACAGGAGAAAGGAGGAGGCTCCCTGTCTTCAGGTTCCGCAAGGAACAGCTTAGTCCAGGTGAAGAGAACAGGATGAAAAGCCCCTAGCTGTACTGCCCAAGGGGTTTTGTACACATACAAGTCATGGGGTGGATGCAAACAATGAACCAATAGGGAATCCTCAGGAGAGGAGTGAGGGGATTACATCAAGTGTCTGGGGCCAATTGGGGTAGGAGGGTGGAGAGGATGGGTCACAAGGGCCAGTGGGGCTCCCAGGAGTAGGGGAATTCCAAAGGGGAGTTGCAGTCAGGGATTGCCCAAAGATTTGGGAACCAAGGTGTTGGGTTGCCTTGACAGGCAGGGAAAGAGCTGGAACAAGGGGTGGGGAAGGGCACGAGGGACAGTTTGGAGGGAGGGTAAAACCCACAGGTAAACCAACTCAGGAAAAACATGGGGGCACAACAGAGCCCTTAAACAACACTTAAAATGAAATCAATAAAATAAATTTGAACTGCAACAATCAAGAGCATCTTGAGGGACGCAGCCTGACCAGCAACGTCAGCAGGCAAAAGAATGGTTTTGCTGAGCAATGGCCCTTTGATGAAGCAAAACATTTACAATCAGGGCAGTCCATTCATGCGGACGGGCGCACACTCTGGGGGTACAGCTGAGGCCATGAGGTCACAGCAGGCTCTGGGGTCACAGCAGGCTGAGCTCTCAGCAGGCCCTGAGGTCACAGAGGTCACAGAGGTGCCAGAGCCCCGTGGTTGCACAGCAGCACAAGGAGCCAGCAGTCAGTCCCTGAGCACAACTGTTGCGGCAGCAGCGGTGGTGGCAGCAGCGGTGCTGACGTTGGGACAGCGGTGTCGGGACAGAGGTGGCAGCAAGAGCTGTGGGACTGGCGGAGGACAAGGCACCATGGCCCTTGCTCTGCGCCTCCTACTCTTGCTGCTCCTGGCCGTGGCCCTGCCTGCCAGGGCTGCCCAGGCTGCTCCGCTGCAAGCGCGGGGAGCAGGTGAGCCGGCAGCCTGGCTGCCCTTTCCCGGCACAGTGCTCCCTGCTCCCTGGGAAGCGCTGGGAATGGTTTTGCCCCAGGGCTTTAGGGAGGGTTTCCTCTGTGGGAGGGAGAGAGACCCCACGGGCCCTGGGCTACTCCAGCCACCCTCCAGGGATGTTGCAAAGGACCTGCAAAGAGGGTGGAGAGTGACAAGGAGCCAGCCCAGAGCTCCACAGGCCCCTGTGCAGCTTTGGCCATGTGCATTCACGTCTGGCTCCCACAGCCTTACCCAACACCCCTGCATTGCCCAGTTCCCTGTGGCAGAAGGGGATCCCAGCACACCATGGAAATGGTTCTGATCTCTGCTCCCTTCTAGACTGGAATCGTGACATGGGTTCTCAGGAAATCCTGATGAATGATGGTTTGAAGTTCCTGGAGGATGCTGGAGGCAAGTTTTCATTCTGCCTTTCCTTAGTGAATAATCAGGGTCAGTGCAACAGAAGCTCATTTATAAACCATTTCCCTTAATATAATCTTAAGATTAAAAGAATCTGGAAACCTTTCCCTGCTCCCTTCTGGAGGCCTGAGGGATCCCTCAGGATCGCTGTCAGTGGGAGGAAGGAGCATTGATCTTTCAGTCCTCCTCCCGTGTGCTGTGCCAGTGTGTCCTTCCGTGTGCTCTGTGCAGCCACAGAGAAGAGCAGAAAGGGAAGGGGCGGGGCCAGGGCTGTGCCCCGGGGCTGAGCCTTGTGGGCAGCCTGAGGATCTCCTGCAGTGCCACAGGAGCTCTTCTGTCCTGCCTTTCTTTGCAGCTGAACCTGCCGGTGAAGACCCCACATCCAGGACTGAGCCTCTGGGAGATGCTGAGGGTAGGTCAAGGCCTTTCCCCTGGGAGAGCTGCCAGCTCAGAGCCCAAAGCTGGCCCAGGGAGGCATCGCTGCAGGTGCCAGCACAGAACCATGCATGTGTGTGCCCTCGCCCTGCACGATCCCCTCATGATTTCTGCTGCGGCTCAGTGGTGCCCGTGCAGATCAGCAGAGATGGCAGAAGCTTCTGTGGCTGTTGAGTTACAGGTGTGTCTGCGGGGAGGACTTCTCAAGCTCCAGGGCTGGATGCTTGGCCCCAACCCAGCTCCCATGGCAGGGGTGAGTAGTGTGTCCCTGCTGACCCCACAGGCTGAGTCCCGCTTTTGTGGGATCCATTCCTGGGAAATGGAACTACTTTCTCTTAAGGTCCTCCAAAAGTAAAGACCCAAGTTTTTGCCGCCAAAAAGTCTCATGACTCAGATGAATTCCTGAGACAAACACAGAAGGAAGCACCCGGAGGACAAGGTGGGTGCGTTTCCCTCATGCTTCCCCTGGGACTCAGCAGCCGGTGCCTTTGGCTGCACATCTGGACACGCCGTGCCCGGCACAGCGGGAAGGGATCCATGGCAGCCTCGCTGCCCCGCTGCTGCTTTCACGCCCTGCAGGGCTGTTTCCCAACCTGGCCTGGCTGCAATTCCTCCCCAGCCTCTGCAGGATGGAATTTGGCCTTAGCTGATAGGGTGCCCCAACTGTACTGTGGGCCTAAGATCCCCTGCCATTTCCCAGTCTCTGAGAAGATCAGGAGGTGCAGCTGTTTGCACAAGGGAGTGCACTGGCCCAGCCCCAATTACCTGAGCTTTTTCCTGATCTTTACCTGTGACTTAGACAAGCATTGCCTCCTGAAGGTGCCACCTCCCCAGTGGGGAATATTTCCATTTGATCCAGTTGTCCCTTTTTTCCTTTTTCAAGTGATGGACCAAAAGGCTGTTCAGGAGGAGGAACACTCAGGGAGAAGCAGTGGCTCATTGGCAGCCCCTGCTGCAGGAAGGAAGGCGATGCCAGACATGGGCACAGGCACAGCAGGTAATTGCTGTGCCGGGCTCAGCCCTGGCCGGGGCTGTGTGGCAGCAGCTCTTCCCCCAGGGCCTGCCCTTGCCCAGCCCGGCAGCAGCCAAAGCTGGAGGCGCCTCGGCTTCCAGGCCTCTGGAGCTGGTTCAGAGCCCCGGGGAAACGGGACTGGTGCAGCCACGTCCCTCCCGCTGCAGCTGCTGCGGAGCTGGCCCTGAGTGCCCAGAGGCCCAAGGCACAGGAGCAGCCCCGAGCGGGAGCCCTGCCGCCAGCCCAGGGCCAGAGCCAGCCCTGGCTCCCGACTGGGCAGGGGCTGCGCTGGGTCCTGACAGGGCCTGAGCCTGTCCCCTGGGGCTGGGGGAGCTGTCACGGGGCAGGGAGGGCCAGGGCTGGCAGTGGCTGCTCAGGGATGGCTTTGGCCCGTGTCCCTGGCAGCAGCCACTGCCCAAGCAGCTGTGCTGCCCCCGGGCTCTCCTCCCGGCCTGCTGGGCTTTGTTGGCTGGCACAGCCTGTGCCAAGGGCCGGCAAGGTGCCTGCAGGCCCCAGCTCTGGGGGAAACAGAGAACGTCCTGCCAGTATCCACTGTGCTGCCAGCTCAGCAGTGCAGCACAGCATGGTCTCACGGTCCCCATTGCTCCCACAGATGCAGCCGGCACCACAAGACCTGTTCCCAATGCCCAGGATGGCCTCGGAAGGGGTTTCTGTCAGGGAACCGGCTGCTGGCTAGGGTTTCTGGCAGGCATGCTTTATTTGGAGCTTGTCTTCATGTTGTTCTGCATTGGAATCTGGTATTCCTGGAACAGAAAACAGTGAGTGTTTTATTGCCTGCCCCCTCCAACAGCTTCTCTTCAAAGTCCAGCGTGGACAGGGAACATTCCCATTGAGGCTGCAGTGGGGTTGTGGCCAGTCCATGATTGTCCAAATAACTCTGCTGAGGGTTCTGCTGCTGCCCAGTGCTTCCATTGGCCTCTCAATTTCTGGGCCTTGTCCTGGGGGCCCCGCTGGGGCTGCAGCCAGAGCTGGCTCCCACTGAGGCTGCCTGGCCAAGAGCAGCCCCAGGGGCACGGGGCAGAGGCAGAGGGAGGTGGGGAGGAGAAAGAGCAGGGCCGAGATTGCCCTTGAAAGGCAGAGGCGCTCTGGGGCCCGCTCCTGGCCAAGGACCCTGCCCAGAGCCGTGCCCTGCTGGCCGGGGCCTTGAGGGGCAGCTGTCCAGCTGGGCCCAGCTGTGCCAGCAGCTCCAGCCGTGCTGGGGAGCCTTGCCAGCTCTGGACCGTGCTGTGCAGGAGGGTCCCTGTGTGCCACTGGCAGCTGGGGCCTCAGCCACCTCCTCTCTGCACAGGAGCACCTCGGGACAGGAGTTGGAAGACGGTGGCTGCACCTCACACCCAGACAGCGTGGGCAGCTCCTCCAGCAGCAGGAACGGCCTGGACAGCCCTCTCAAGTGTTCTGTGAAGAGGACCCCAGAACAACCGTCGACAAGGAAGCCTCTTATTGCCCCGTAGATCCCACTGCCACCTGCTCTCCCCATGGGCCTTCCCAAGCTTCCTTTATTCCTTTTTTTCTCTCCGTCTGTCCCATCCCAGCCAACCCGAGTACCTCTAGGGACCCCAGGACCAGCCCATCACCTTCCAGCACCTCCTGAGACCAACACATCCCTTCCTCTGCCCCTGAGCCCCCTGGCCTTTCCCTCTAGGAATCACTGAAGGTGACACCCCACCCCACCCCACCCTCCCCGCCCCTCCAACTCCCGCTTGCAGGGTAGGCAATGGCCCATTCCTGTGTTCAAATAAAGAGATGGATTTGTTTCCTAGTTTGAAAGCAAAACCAGTGTGAGGCTCTCTTGTTTCAACTGCGACCCTTTGGACGAGGACACGAGGCTTGACTCCATTTTCATCAGAAGGCTGATTTATTATGTTATATATTATACTAAAATACTACATTACAACTATATGAAAAGGACAGAGAGAAGAAGATCAGAAAGCTACCAAGACAAGAATAGAATAGGAATCAATAACAAAAACCTGTGACTGCTCACAGCCTTGGCACAGGTGGCTGTGATTGGTCACTGGTTGAAAACAATCTACACGAACTAATGGAAGATGCACCCGTGGCATTCCACAGCAGCAGATAGCCATTGTTTACATTTCTTTCCTGAGGCTCTCAACTCCTCAGGACAGGAAAAGTCCTAGCAGAGGCTTTTTCCCTAAATTATCATGGCAACATCTCACCCTTTTAAATTATTAAATTAAATAGAAAAAGAAATGTTTGCAATTTCTTCTACTAGGGCTTTGTAGAAGAGAGAACAACACCTCTTGAGGTTGATCTGTTGCCAATCAAAATCTCAATCATTTGCTGATGTGGAATGGTCAGGGAAATTCTTCACCTGTAGATCATTCAGGGAAATTCTTCACTTATCAAACATCTAATTATATCATATCACTAAAACAATCTTAAAAAATAAGAAAATGCAAAAACTCATGCAAGGAAAGTTCATTGTTTCAAGTCCAAGCAGCTGAATTTCAGGACAGAGTCCATGGACTGAAGATGTTCTTTTTTGACATCTCTGGAAGTCCCCTTTGGTCCTGAAACAGGCTTGCAGAATTCTGAAACAAAGAACTGCTAAAGAAAACAAGAATTAGCAAACAATTCATTGACAGTCATGAAACAATTCAGAGAAAATTTCTGGAATGCCCTGGCCACAGCCCTTCATTGAACCACTTGGGCTGAGGCTAATTTTTGGCTTTTCAATGCTTTTGAGCTGCTAGCTCTTTCCACTTTTCTTTATTATTATTATTTTTTTTTTTTCCATTAGAAGAAGAGTAGCAGCAGCAGCAGAGTGTCTCTAGGACCCTTGGGTGGCTCTGGTCCTGGTGGGTGGACCAGAGAACTCAGACTTGGCTCACAGAATGGTGGCCTAGGTTCTTGTGGGGAAAGCAAAGTTTTTGAACTCAGCACTGGACGGGGCGATGGCCCCGGCCCAGGGAAATGAGTTAAACGGCTTAGAACTAGCTTGTGAGGCGGGCTCTGCACGCTCAGAACTTGGTAGGACTATGCTGCTAGTGTTTTGAGAGTAGAAATGACGAAATGTTTTTTTTTTTTTTAGAAGCACTGGTGCACACTGGCAGCTGGAGAAGAGAAGTTTTCTCAGGAATTGTTATTTTAGATTTGAGGGTTTCTTGTCTCCAGAGCAAGCGAGCAGTGCTTGCTTTGCTCTGTGTCTCTTGTTTTTGTAAGGTAAATGTTATTTTTTCTGCTTTTTGCTTTTTGGCACTACTTTTATCTCTACTGGGTTGGGAACTAGAGGTAGATGTTACAGGAGCCAACTCCCCCACGCCGCTGGGGCGCTCGGGGGAAGGCAGGCACTTTAACTTCTAGGGAGAAGCTCTCGACTATACGCGAAGTGATTTAAAAACTATATTGATTTTGAACACAGCCAGCCGAACTGCTCCTGCAGTCAGCTGAAGGGTTATGCTTTTTTTACGGAAGGATAGGCTTTTCGCAGGGTTTGATGTGAATGATGGAGTTTCGGAAACCTGCGGGACAACTGGGGTGGGTGGTGCAGGCAGCACGGGCGCTAGTGTCGACTTTTGAGGCGGTCTCGTGGGCTCAGCACCATTCTCAGCAAGCTCTTGCACTGCAATTGGATCGGCAGGGAGCGGCGGGACAGGCGGGGGCGGCGGGCTCGGAGCGGGGTCGGCCCGCGCAGGCGCCGCCTGCACCGTTGCGAATTCAGTTGCCGGCTGGGATGCAGAAAAAGAAGAAGACACGGAGGCAACTCCTGCAGCTCCCGGGGACAGCAGCACAGCCGGAGAATCACTGTTGTTGATCGCATTGCCTGGCAACACGGGCGGATCGGCGGGAGGCGGTTCCGGGTGCCTCGGCGCAGGCGCAGTCATCAGAGCCGGTGAAGCTGGCTCGGGCGGCTGCGGGGCCGCGGGCGGAGCCGGCTGAGGCGGAGCCGCGGGGTCCGGCGCCTCCCGCGGGGCTGGCTGAGGCGGAGCCGGATCCGCTCCCTCCCGGGGTGGGGGAAGCGGAGAGTTCCGCGGCGAAGCGGGCGGGGCCGGCCCGGAAAGCGGGCTCGGCTCCCCATCCCCCCCAAGAGAAGGAGCGGGGGGGGAAGGCAGATCTGTTTGCTCCGAGGGAGCGGAGAAAAACTTTTGCTCAGCTGTGGGCTGTGCGGGGGGGCAGCAAACCCGCGGTTCGTCTTCTTTGAGAGGCTTCTTTCGTGCTGAACCTGGCGGGGACAGCAAGCGACTGCGCGCCTGAGCCAGGATGTCCCTCGCATTGTGCAATGTTTTCAAAATAAAAAAATAAATGTATATGTGCACTACAAACACCTCTGGGTAGTCAACACCCTGGCCTAGTGCCCAATGAAAAGCAGCGTCCATGAGCTCCCATAAATCGAAATCAAGGGAGTAGACGACATTTGTAAAAAATCTATGAAATTTTGCCCATTTGAAAAACTCATAACAATCTCTCTCCCACTGACGATAAGGAATTCTGTTCCTGTGTCCCCATCTGCACCAGAATTTAATAACTTTCTCCTCTGACGCAGTAAACGGAACCTGAGCTTCCGAAGGTACCTTTTCCCAACTTTCCTCCCACCTTTTGCGAATGGCAGGATCTTCAGAAAGGGAAAAAATAACAGTACCTTTAGACAGTGTCCTTGTGGATCCAGCTGTGCAGCTCTGCTGCTCTGCGGTCTCTGGACACAATCTCCAGGAAAGTCCAACAGGTTCTCCTGTTTGCCTTGGCTGTGAACTCTGCCCATCTTCAGGGTCTCGTTTCTTCAGCTCCAGGCTAGATTCCATGGTCACTCTTGGGGTGACCATCAGTTTCACACGTCCAGGGGTCACCAATTGTTGCTTTGACTTGGACTCTTGGTGCGAGGACACGAGGCTTTACTCCATGTTGATCAGAAGGCTGATTTATTATGATATATATTATACTAAAATGCTACATTACAACTATACTAAAAAGAACAGAGAGAAGAAGATCAGAAGGCTACAAAGACAAGAATAGAACAGGAATGAATAACAAAAATCCTGTGACTGCTCACAGCCTTGGCACAGGTGGCTGTGATTGGTCACTGATTGAAAACAATCCACATGGACCAATGGAAGATTCACCTGTGGCACTCCACAGCAGCAGATAGTTATTGTTTACATTTCTTTCCTGAGGCCCTCAGCTCCTTAGGACAGGAAAAATCCTAGCAGAGGCTTTTTCACTAAAAATCCTGGCAACACCCGGGGACTCATCCTTTTCTTGACTCCCATCAAATGCTAATTGCTGCTTTGGGGTACAGATTCTTTTATGCCTCTTATAATTAGGTTCCTGTAGTCTTGCATGTTTCCCTGGCCCTCTTCCTGAATGGGATTCCAATTTGGGTCCACTACAGGGAGTTTTTGCTCATCTGGGGGTCTGGTGCAGTTTTCCTTCTCCCAGATCTTAACCCTGCTGGCCTAATGAGGCATATTTCCTCTGGGGAGAAGAGGATGTTCATAACAGAATGCAGCTCCCCCCAGGTATATATATTGGGACCCAGGAACTGATCTCATTGCTGTGCTGTCCCAATGGGATCTTCTACCAGGTTACCCAGTTCCTTTTTCAAGGTTCTTTCTTCAGAGGTTGTCAGGGGTGCATTTACAAACCTATTCCTCCTACGCCCCCTCCTAGAGGGACGTCCCTCAGGGGAAACAGCCTGTCCAGATTTACCTCTGGCCTTACACCCCTTTTTGATCTGGTATTACAGTAAGGGCCAGCATCTGAAGGGCTATTCGACTGGCTCACTAATTCTTTGTTATCATTTTCGGAAAGGTGCAGTTGTTAGGTTGGAGGATATATGCAGAGGCTTTTTCTCAGGGAAAAGTGTTGTATTCTGACTTAGAGGTTGAGCATGCTGCAGGTTAGTGGGTGTAGGGGGCAGCAGAGGAAAAGCATCAAGGGGTGGATATATATGGGGGAGTGGAGTTGTTGGAGGGGGTAAAAATGACATGGAGATTCCCTGAGGATACAGAGGAGAGGCGGGGATCACTGGAGGGGGTAAAGGTTGGTTTTGAGAAGCAGGAGGCTGGGTGTTAAGCGGGGGGGGGTGGCTTGATAGTTGGGAGGAAGAGTTGGTGGGGCTACATAATCAAGGGGATCCCACCTCTTTTGAATAACTCTCTTGTTTTCTTTATCCTTTCCCTCAGATTTCTGCTCTTTATCTTTTTTTTACTTTGTATACCTTTGAATCTCCTTCTAAGAATTTGACCCAGCAAGTAACTAACTCTACTTCTTCTGCATTAGGGCTTTCTTGGTTACACACTTGCTGATATAATAAATTACATAACCACTTGCGAAAAATGCCAGTCACTTGTTCTAAAATTTTAAAAGTTTAATAGTAAATAAAATAGTTCTAAAATGAGTAATAAAAATTAGAGCAATATTAATTTGGACAATCAGAGTTAGGACAATAAAGGAGAATAAAAAGCAATTTTTTTCTTTTTATTCTCCTTTATTGTCCTAACTCTGATTGTCCAGATGCTTCTTGGGCACCAAGGCCCAAAAAGCATGGCTTGCTAACAAAGGATTAACCCTTAAAAGCAATAGCCTGTTGTATATTCATATATCTCATACATGATTCAAAAATTCTTTTCAAACAAAAGGTGTCTTCTGCTTAACTTCTGCTCCCCCCTCATCTTGTAAATCAATTCCTCTGCCTCTTTTGAGTCTGGAAGAAGTCTGGTTCTTCCCGATAAGAAGTTAATAATTCTTCTCGTGGAATTTTGGTGTCTTGGAGCTGTTATATCTATGCGCAGAATTTCTTCATCCTCTCGTAGATTCCTTGAGCTAGTTACAAAACATATCTTCCATCATATAGGGTCTATTTTAATATTATGCTGTAGATGAAAAACTTTATTTACCACACTACTTAAAAGGATTAATACAACATAACTTTCTAACATAACACATATAGCATTCATTTTAATAATTGCTGTGAAAAACGCCAACCACTTGTTTTTAAAATTTTTAAAAGTTTAATCATAATAAAATGGTTATAACAATAGTAATATAATTAGAGTAATAAAAATTTGGACAATTTGGATTCAGATAATATGAGACAATAAAAACAAAGAGTTACAGACTTCCGTGTACCTTTTTCTGGGCAACACAAGCCCGAAAAAGGACACCTGTTAACAGAGGATCAACCCTTAAAAACAACAGCCTATTGCATATTCATACATCTCATACATGATGCATAAATTCTATTCAAACACAGGATTCTGTCTGTTCATCGTCAACTTCTTTGTCTTAATGCTAATGCCAACTTCATGTCTGAGTGAGACAGGAAGAAGTTAGTTTACTGCTGATAAGGGAACAATAAATTCTCTTTCTCGGAAAGTTGTAGGTGTCCTGTGGCTGCTAGCTGGTGCAAGTCCTTTCTTTAAAAAAATGTCATACATAGCATACTTTCTATTTTAAGTTTCTATTATGATAAAACCTCCAACTATATTTAACACACGACTTAAGAAAATTAATACAGCATAACGTTGTAGCATAACACATAAAAGATTCATTTTAATATTTACGAAAAGCCAATCATAAAATACGCATTTTTGACAATCTCTCTGGGCAGAGCCATCCCAGCTCTGCTCGACTCCTGGCTGCCTCCCGCTGCTTCTGTTTGTCCCCTGCCTGCTTCCCTGCAGGCAGAGCTAAATCTAAAGCCCCCCCACTAGCTGTAACCAGAGTCTGGGGTGCTAAAAGTGGCAAAAACCCTGGAAGAGGCTTGGTGGAGGAATCTCTATGAAAAGAATTCTCAGAACTGCAAAACAATCTGCCCGCCTGAGCCCAATATGAGGGAATGACTTCCCAGGAAGAAACCGTGGCAGGGGTGACTCCCACAGCCCCTCGGCCAGGCAAAGCGGATCTGGAGCCCCCCTCGGCAGACCCCGCTGAACAACTTCAGAACAAGATCCAACCACAACTTGTTTGGAAGAGGAACAGGGCGCAGAAACAGCAGCCCTTGTTTTGCAAACCTTCCCCAAACTCTCATCTCTCACACCCGTTTGACTCCCAATCTCCCCAGAACAAGACTCCTGACCCCCCAAATTCTCGCAGCGCAACGAAAATCCCAAATGCTTTCCCGGGAAATCCAGGGGTGGATGATTTTGCGGAGAAATGGAGGATGCCTGGTCGCAGCATCAGAGGCACAGGGAATTCTGGAAGAAACAGAGGACACGACCGAAGCTGGAAGCTGATCTGATTCCCATTTTGCGGGGATTGGGATGCTGTTCACACTGCCTGGGGAAACCCCAGACATGCCAGGAGAAGGGCAAGAGCTACAAACAAAACCCCAGATCCTCCCAGAGAAGGACAAAGACCTAGAAACACTCGGAATTAATATCTTAGAACTAGGTGTTCTGTTTTGGTGTTTGAGAAAGTCTCTGTTACGATCATTCTGTTTAAAGCTCTATGATAAAGCTCGGGAAACAGGTTTGATTAAAGTCTCTTCCTTTTCAGAGAGACTAGATTGCAAATTTTCCAGTTTATCCAGTCCCAGAAATCAAAGGCAAAAGCAGATTTCAAGTCTATATTTTGAGTATTCACTTTTACCCAGATTAATAAGTCTTTTAGTTCATGTTTTGAGCTGTCTGAATATCCTTTTTTCTGTAAAATTGTCTGAAGCCAGTAAAAGACATCCCCTCCTGTTTTAGATAGATGGTTTCCCATCTCATTGCCCAGGAGCCCCTAAAATTGCTACTTGTTACTTACAAGGATACCAGCTACAGACAACAAAGGGCATGATCCATTCCTCCTTTTAACAGCCTGGGCCTCAGGCAATAGCACTGTCCACGGTCTTATTTTTTATGTTTTAAATTCCCCTAGTCTAAAAATCCTCCTCACTGAGGGTCACCATTTATTGCCGGCCGGGGGGTCTACGTACAAAGCACAAACGGGATGGGACTGCTGGGGAACGCGTCTCGAGCTGTTTCTTTTCCAGCATCAGTCCCATTACATGGTTATGACAATGGGAAGATGCCAGCAGCTCACATCCCTGGCAGCAGACCAAGAACTTAATGTTACAACTTCAAAAGTTTTTTGACCAATCACACAAAGCAAAAGCATATTGACAGTAGTTCTATCGGTGAGAAACAACTGCTCACTTTGAAAATGTAAAAAGGTTTATTAAACCTTAACAAAAATACAGCAAAGGACAACATAAGAAAAAATTTGCAGTGCTGGGAACTGGCCTCATGGAGACCACGTGTCTGATTAATTTTCAAGATTGGTACTCAGACTTTTCTACCCCTGAGAGTTGCTTCTGACAGCCCTGGGCCCTGCCAAAGTCTGTCAGCTCTTCTTTCCCATTTATCGGTGGAGATTGCTTTCTTGTAACTTGATGGGAGATCAGGTGTTGCCATGCTGCACCCCCTTGGCAACAAGCTTCTCCATTCCCAACTGCCCCAGGTAAGGGACACGTGCACGCCTTCTTCTACCCGGCCTTGACAACCCCGGCTGTCTGATGGTAACAATACATGGGGGGAAAGGGAACTATGGGGAGAACAGAGGACATCTAAACTACAATAACATAACTACACATCACTGTTGCTTGGCCCAGCTGGATGGTGACAGGGGGGCAACAATCCCCCTCCCCCGAGCTCCACTAAATCCCAGCTGCCAGTGATGGCGCAGCATGAAACAAAGGAACAGCAAGATGGGTCCCGGGGTAACTTTATTTGATGGTAAAACTTCCCCTCTTCATCATCCCAGGACCCTGAACTGAGGGCAAACAGTAACTTATAGACAGGGGCAGGTCCCAGCGGGAGGATACAACCTTTAACAAATCAGGAAAATTGGGAGTAAAAACAAGGCGGGAAATACAATGTATAAACCAATAAAGAACTTCAAGGGAGCAAAAGAGTTTCAGTGAACAAATAAAGTTTGAAGAAATACAAAACTGAAAATTCTCGAGGGGAGGCAGGCTCTGGGAGAAACTGGCATCTAATAAAAGAAAAGTGCTGAAAGTTCTGGGAAAAGGGCAGGGACAAAAGGAACAGCATAAGGAAACTACAAAATTACAAATCAAATTAATAAAAGAAAAAACACATCACAATACACAGAGCTCCATAATTAAGCTTCAGACTTCCTAATATTCAACTAGATGTAATTTTCCATTCCTTTAATATTTGTAGGTCTCAAGTCACATAGTTTTTAGTATTTGTTTTTCTCCTGGACCCAGATTTCTTGGCCTCTGATGTTAATAAAGTCCACCCTCCTTGATTTTCGTCTCAGCCTCTTGCAGACCAGGTGTCTCCAACTATGCCAGGGGGCAGATGTTCCTTGATGTTTGCTGATGGTCATTGATGTGTTCTTGATGGTCATTATCTTTTTGGGGACCTTTTGGGTTATTCCCAGTTCATTGAGATGTTCAGCTCATTTCCCTTGAGAGGGGTGCAAGATCCCTTAAAAAAGCCATGAGAATTCCTTTCCCCAAGGGAAAGGCAAACCAAGCCTGACTGGAGACATGAAA
>NW_026989989.1:0-63623 GCF_036417665.1 Passer domesticus | reverse complement strand
TTTTGCAAAATTTTGGGGGGTTTTGGGTAATTTTGGTGATTTTTTTGTGATTTTTTTGTGATTTTTTGTGAATTTTCTGGGATTTTTCAATTAATTTCAGGAGAATTTCTAGAGATTTTTAAATAAAATTTTTGGGAATTTTTTGAGGCATTTGGGGGAACTTTTTTTTGGAATTTTTGGGGAATTTTTGCAAAATTTTTGGGGGGTTTGGGTGATTTTTGGTGATTTTTTGTGAATTTTCTGTGATTTTTCCTTTAATTTTGAAAGAATTTCCAGGAATTTTTTTAAAATAGAATTTTTGGGAATTTTATTGGAATTTTATTGGAATTTTTGGGGGGAATTTTTGCAAAATTTTGGGGGAATTTTTGGCGATTTTTGGTGATTTTTTGTGAATTTTCCGGATTTTTCCTTTAATTTCAGGAGAATTTTCAGGGATTTTTAAAGATT
Source organism: Passer domesticus (assembly GCF_036417665.1). NCBI lineage: Eukaryota > Metazoa > Chordata > Aves > Passeriformes > Passeridae > Passer > Passer domesticus. Next base: position 63,176 of record NW_026989989.1, on the reverse strand, counting down.
TTTTTTTTACAATTTTATGGGAAATTTTGGGAATTTTTTGTGGCTTTTTTGGGAAATTTTTTGGGGGAATTTTCGGGGAATTTTTGTAAAATTTTGGGGGTTTTTGTGCGATTTTTTGGCGATTTTTTTTGTGAGTTTTAGTGAATTTTCTGAGATTTTTCCTTTCATTTCGAAAGAATTTCCAGGGATGTTCAAATAGAAATTTTGGGATTTTTTGTGGCTTTTTTGGGAAATTTTTGGGAATTATTTTGGGAATTTTTGGGAATTTTTTTTTTCATTTTTGGGGGAATTTTTGCAAAATGTTGGGGGTTTTTAGGAAGATTTTTGGTGATTTTTAGGTGATTTTTTGTGAATTCTCTGAGATTTTTCAATTAATTTTGGGAGAATTTTCAGCGATTTTTAAAAAGAATTTTTGGGAATTTTCGAGACATTTTGGGGAATTTTTTTGTGATTTTTGTTTAATTTTGGCAAAATTTTGGGGGTTTTTGGACAAATTTTGGTGATTTTTTTTGTGAATTTTGTGTGATTTTTCCTTTAATTTTGAAAGAATTTCCAGGAATTTTTTAAATAGAATTTTTCATAATTTTTCTGAATTTTTTGAGGAATTTTGGAGCAAATTTTGGGGCGATTTTGGTGGGAATTTTTGGTATTTTGGAGGTTTTTTGGGGTCTGCTGACCACCGAGTGGTCACTCCGCCGTTGTCCACCCCAGGGTGACCCTGATGGTCAGCAGGAACCTGATGGTCACCAGGAAGTTCTCCAGAGGGATTTTTGGGGGGAAATTTTGGGTGATTTGAGGTTTTTTGGGTTCTGCTGACCACCGAGTGGTCACTCTGGTGTTGTCCACCCCAGGGTGACCATGATGGTCAGCAGGAACCTGATGGTCACCAAGAACCTCCCAGGGGAACTTTTGGGTCAATTTTGGGGCGATTTTTATGGGAATTTTTGGTGTTTTGGGGTCTGCTGACCACCGAGTGGTCACTCTGCCGTTGTCCACCCCAGTGTGACCCTGATGGTCAGCAGGAACCTGGTGGTCATCAAGAACTTCTCCAGAGGGATTTTTGGGGGGAAATTTTGGGTGATTTGAGGTTTTTTGGGTTCTGCTGACCACCGAGTGGTCACTCCGCCATTGTCCACCCCAGGGTCAGCCAGCAGCACCTCAGGAACCTGATGGTCACCAAAAACCTCCCAGGGGAACTTTTGGGTCATTTCTGGGGCGATTTTTATGGGAATTTTTGGTGTTTTGGAGGTGTTTTGGGGTCTGCTGACCACCGAGTGGTCACTCTGCTGTTGTCCACCCCAGGGTGACCTTGATGGCCAGCAGGAACCTGGTGGTCATCAAGAACTTCTCCAGAGGGATTTTTGGGGCAATTTTGGTGGGAATTTTTGGTATTTTGGAGGTTTTTTGGGTTCTGCTGACCACTGGGTGGTCACTCTGCCATTGTCCACCCCAGTGTGACCCTGATGGTCAGCAGGAACCTGGTGGTCACCAAGAACCTCCCCAGGGGAACTTTTGAGTCATTTTTGGGGCGATTTTTATGGGAATTTTTGGTATTTTGGGTTCTGCTGACCACCGAGTGGTCACTCTGCTATTGTCCACCCCAGGGTGACCTTGATGGCCAGCAGGAACCTGGTGGTCATCAAGAACTTCTCCAGAGGGATTTTTGGGGCAATTTTGGTGGGAATTTTTGGTATTTTGGAGGTTTTTTGGGTTCTGCTGACCACTGAGTGGTCACTCTGGTGTTGTCCACCCCAGGGTCAGCCAGCAGCACCTCAGGAACCTGGTGGTCATCAAGAACCTCCCCAGGGGAACTTTTGGGTCATTTTTGAGGCGATTTTTATGGGAATTTTTGGTATTTTGGAGGTTTTTTGGGTTCTGCTGACCACCGAGTGGTCACTCCGCCATTGTCCACCCCAGGGTGACCCTGATGGTCAGCAGGAACCTGATGGTCATCAAGAACCTGTCCTGGGGCATTTTTGGGTCATTTCTGGGGCGATTTTTATGGGAATTTTTGGTATTTTGGAGGTGTTTTGGGGTCTGCTGACCACCGAGTGGTCACTCTGGTGTTGTCCACCCCAGGGTCAGCCAGCAGCACCGCGTCAACCTGATGACCAGCGAGAACCTGTCCATCTGCTTCTGGCCCACGCTGATGCGGCCGGACTTCAGCACCATGGACGCGCTGACGGCCACCAGGACCTACCAGACAATCATCGAACTCTTCATCCACCAGTGCCCCTTCTTCTTCTCGCTCCGGCCGCCGCCGGACACGCCCGGCTCGCCCGGCCCCGCTCCGGCCAGCGCCGCGGCCTTCCCGGCCCTGCCGCCGTCGCCTCCTCGGACGCCGTCGCCGCCGCCGGAGCCGCTGGAGCCCTGAGGGGTGGCCTGGGGAGTGACCGCTGGGACGTCCGGCCGGACGCCGTGGTGGGGGGGGGGTGGCTCGGACGTTGCCGGGGACGTTTGTCCAGACTTTGGCCAGGCCGGACGGACACGGACGGACGGACGGACGGATGGATGCGTCCGCCGCCGGGGAGGGGCTGGAAGAGGGTGAGGGTCGGCCAGGCGGTGGCCTGAGGGTCGTTCGAGGTGGGCCAGTGGTCATCCAGCGTGGTCCAAGGGTCATCTGAGGTGGTCCAGTGGTCATTCGAGGTGGTCCAAGGTGGCCTGAGGGACATTCGAGGTGGTCCAATGGTCATTCGAGGTGGTCCAAGGGTCATTTAAGGTGGGCCAAGGTGGCCTGAGGGACATTGGAGGTGGTCCAAGGGTCATCCGAGGTGGTCCAATGGTCATTCAAGGTGGTCCAAGGTGGTCCAATGGTCATTCGAGGTGGTCCACAGTGGCCTGAGGGACATTCAGGGTGGGTTGGAGTGGTCCAATGGTCATCCAAGGTGGCCTGAGGGTCATCCGAGGTGGGCCAATGGTCATTCGAGGTGGTCCAAGGTGGCCTGAGGGACATTTGAGGTGGTCCAATGGTCATTCGAGGTGGTCCACAGTGGCCTGAGGGACATTCAGGGTGGGTTGGAGTGGTCCAATGGTCATCCAAGGTGGCCTGAGGGTCATTTGAGGTGGTCCAATGGTCATTCGAGGTGGTCCAAGGTGGCCTGAGGGACATTCAAGGTGGTCCAATGGTCATTCAAGGTGGTCCAAGGTGGTCCAGTGGTCACTCAAGGTGGTCTACAGTGGCCTGAGGGTCATCTGAGGTGGGCTGGAGTGGTCCAAGGTGGTCCAAGGGTCATCCAAGGTGGCCTGAGGGTCATTCGAGGTGGGCCAATGGTCATTCAAGGTGGTCCAATGGTCACTCAAGGTGGTCCACGGTGGCCTGAGGGTCATCCACGGTGGGTTGGAGTGGGCCAATGGTCATCCAAGGTGGTCCAAGGTGGTCTGAGGGTCATTCTAGATGGCCCAAGGTGGCCTGAGGGTCATTTGAGGTGGTCCAAGGGTCATCCAACGTGGTCCAATGGTCATTCGAGGTGGTCCAAGGTGGCCTGAGGGTCATTCATGGTGGTCCAAAGGTCATTCAGGGTGGTCCAATGGTCATTCTAGATGGTCCAAGGTGGCCTGAGGTTTGTTCGAGGTGGTCCAAGAGTCATCCAAGGTGGTCCAGTGGTCATTCAAGGTGGTCCATGGTGGCCTGAGGGACATTGGAGGTGGTCCAAGGATCATTCCAGGTGTCCAAGGGTCATCCAAGGTGGTCCAAAGGTCATTCGAGGTGGTCCAAGGTGGTCCAAAGTGGTTGAAGGTCCAGCCAGCATCATCCAAGGTGGCCCAGGCTCCATCCAAGGTGGCCCAGGCTCCATCCGAGGTGGCCCAGGCTCCATCCCAGAAGATCCAAGTTTGCCCAAATTCCATCCAAGGTGGCCCAAGGTGGTCGAAGGTCCAGCCAGCATCATCCAAGGTGGCCCAAGCTCCATCCAAGGTGGCCCAGGCTCCATCCAAGGTGGCCCAGGCTCCATCCGAGGTGGCCCAGGGTCCATTCCAGGAGATCCAAGGTGGCCCAAGCTCCATTTGAGGTGGCCCAAGCTCCATTTGAGGTGGCCCAAGCTCCATTTGAGGTGGCCCAAGCTCCATTCCAGAAGATCCAAGGTGGCCCAAGCTCCATTTGAGGTGGCCCAAGCTCCATTCCAGAAGATCCAAGGTGGCCCAAGCTCCATCTGAGGTGGCCCAGGATCCATCCGAGGTGGCCCAAGATCCATTCCAGAAGATTCTGAGGTGCTTCTGAGGTGGCCCAAGCTCCATCCAAGGTGGCCCAGGCTCCATTCCAGGAGATCCAAGGTGGCCCAAGCTCCATCCAAGGTTGCCCAAGTTTAATTTCAGAAGGTCCAAGGTGGCCCAGGGTCCATCCGAAGTGGCCCAAACTCCATCCAAGGTGGTCCCGGGTCCTTCCAAGGTGGCCCAGGCTCCAGCTGAGATGGCCCAGGATCCATCCGAGGTGGCCCAGGATCCATCCAAGGTGGCCCAGGATCCATCCAAGGTGGCCCAGGATCCATCCGAGGTGGCCCAGGATCCATCCGAGGTGGCCCAGGCTCCATTCCAGAAGGTCGAAGGTGGCCCCAGGTCCTTCCGAGGTGGCCCAAGGTCCATTCCAGAAGATTCCAAGGTTCTTCTGAGGTGGCCCAAGCTCCATCCAAGGTGGCCCAAGCTCCATCCAAGGTGGCCCAGGCTCCATCCCAGAAGGTCCAAGGTGGCCCAGGGTCCACCTGAGGTGGCCCAACACAGCCCAAGCTCCATCCGAGGTGGCCCCAAGGCCACCAGAAGCCACCTGAGACCACCAGGGGCTCCTCAGAACCCCCAGACCCCAAAATCCCAAAAATTCCCCCAAAAATTCCCCCAAAAAATCCCCCAAAAATCCCAAAAAATCCCCAACAAATCCCAAAAATCCCCAAAAAATTCCCAAAAATCCCCAAAAAAATCCCCAAAAAATCCCCAAATCCCCCAAACCTCCGAGGATCCGCCCCGAAGCACTTCCAAATTTGGGCTTTTCCTGCCGAAAAATTCCAGAATTTTGGGAAATTTTGGGAATTTTGGGGAAATTTTGGGAATTTTTGGGGAAATGTTGGGATTTTGGGAATTGTGGGGCGGGCACTGGATGTCACGGTACCCCCGGGAGCTCCCGGCCCTCGTCGCACTTTAAGACCCCCCCGAGACCCCCCGGGCAAAAAAAAAAATCCCAAAAAAATTTTAAAAAAGGCTCCAAATTTCCAAATTTTTGGGGAAAAATGAAAAAATTGGGGAATGCAAAAAAATGGGGTTTTTTCCACAAAAAAATTAATTTTTTTCACCCAAAAAATCAAAAATTTGACACAAAAACCTCGATTTTTCCCCCCCAAAATGAAATTTTTTCCCCCCAAAATTCAGTTTTTTCTCCCAAAAATTCAAATTTTTTTCCTCAAAAATTCCATTTTTTTCACCCAAAAAATCAAAAATTTTCCACAAGAAACTCGATTTTTTCCCCCAAAATTCAGGTTTTTTTCCCCCCAAAATTCAGATTTTTTTTCCTCAAAAATTCAGGTTTTTTTCACCCCAAAAAAAATTTTAAAAGCCCCAAATTCCCAAATTTTGGGGAAAAATGAAAAAATTGGGGAAATGCAAAAAAAAATCTGGTTTTTTTCCCTAAAAAATTACTTTTTTTTCACCCAAAAAATCAAAAATTTTCCACAAAAAACTCAAATTTTTTACTCCTCAAAATTGAATTTTTTTCCCCAAAAAAAATCCGTTTTTTCTCAAAAAAAAAATCAGATTTTTTTTCCCTCAAAACTTCAATTTTTTTCACCCAAAAATTCAGGGTTTTTTCCCTCAAAAAAGTTCAATTTTTTTCCCAAAAAATTCAGATTTTTACCCCCCAAAAATTGAAAAATTTCCCCATTAAAAAATCACTTTTTTTTTCCCAAAATTTGCTTTTCTTCCCCTAAAAAAATTTAATTTTTCAGCCTCTGGAGCCTTTGGAGGGAATTTTGTTGCCGGGAGGGGAAAAATGAAGGAAAATTCACCCAAAAATGGGAATTTGGAGCCGTTTTGCCCCAAAAAATGGGGGAAAAAATGGGAAAAAAAAATGGGGAAAAAAAATGAAAATTTTGGGGGCCATTTTCCCTCTTTTTTCTGCCACTTTCCGGGGCGGTTTTGGGCCAAAATTTTGAATTTTTGGGGGTTTTTTTTGGGTTTTTTTTTTGTGGATTTTGGGTTTTTTTCCTGATTTATTTTTTGGGATAATCCCTAAAAAAAAAAGATGGAAAATGGAGGAATTTTGGAGCTGCCGTAAGTTATTGTTGGAGTAATTAATAAAAATTAATTAAAAAAACACCCCAAAAAATTTTGGGATTTTCGCCAAAATTTTTAGGATTTTTTTGTCGGAAAAATTGGGAATTTTGAGGGGATTTTTGGGTTAAAAATTCAAAAAAAAATTGGATTTTTTATAGAAATTCCGGCTGCTTTTGAGGGGGATTTTTGGGGGAATTTTGGGAATTTTTGGGGAATTTTTGGGATTTTTTTCCCGGGAAATTTTCGGGATTTGGTGCATGAGGAAAAGCCCCGGGAAAATCCAAATTTCAAGGAAGAAAAACGGAAAAAAAAGGAGAAAAAACGAGAAAAAAATGAAAAGAATTCAGCTGGAAAGAGGCGGCTGCGAGTGCTCATTAACGGGGCTTAATTGGGATTAATTAATTAATGAGTTGGGGGTGGGGATTGGGGTTGCAGTGGGAGAAGAATTAATTGGAATTGGGGCTGGAAAAGTGGAAATTAATTGGGGTTAATTGGGAATTAATGGGGATTTAATTGGGAATAAATGGGAATGGAACTGGGGTTTAATTGGGGTTTAATTAATTGGGATTTAATTGGGAATTGCGGTTAAAAAATTGGGATTTGATTAGGGTTCAATTGGGAATTAGATTGGGATTTAATTGGGAATTAATTGAGATTTAATTGGGGTTTAATTGGGATTTAATTCGGAAATGGACTGGGATTGAATTGGGATTTCATTAACTGGGGTTTAATTGGGAATTAATTAGGAATTAATGGGGATGGGACGGGGGTTTAATTGGGATTTAATTAATTGGGATTTAATTGGGAATTGGGGTTGGAAATTTGAATTTAATTGGGATGGAACTGGGATTTAATTAATTGGGATTTAATTGGGATTTAATTAATTGGGATTTATTTGGGAATTGGGGCTGGAAAATTGGGGTTTAATTGGGAATTAATTGGGATTTAATTGGGATTTAATTGGGAATTGGACTGGGATTTAATTGGAAATTAATTGGGATTTAATTGGGAATTGGGTTGGGATTTAATTGGGAATTGGGGTTGGAAAATTGGGATTTAATTGGGAATTAATTTGGGTTGGATTGAGATTTAATTGGGAATTAATTGGGATTTAATTGGGAATTGGGGCTGGAAAATTGGGATTTAATTGGGAATTAATTGGGATTTAATTGGGATTTAATTGGGAATTGGACTGGGATTTAATTGGAAATTAATTGGGATTTAATTGGGAATAAATTGGGATTTAATTGGGGTTTAATTGGGAATTGGGGTTTAATTGGGAATTGGACTGGGATCTCATTGAGATTTAATTAATTGGGATTTAATTGGGAATTGGGGTTGGAAAATTGGGGTTTAATTGGGATTGGACTGGGATTTAATTGGGATTTAATTAATTGGGATTTAATTGGGTATTAATTGGGATGGAACTGGGATTTAATTGGGATTTAATGGGATTTTATTGGGAATTGGGGTTGGAAAATTGGGGTTTAATTGGGAATTAATTTGGGTTGGATTGGGGTTTAATTGGGATTTAATTGGGAATTGGGCTGGGATTTAATTGGGATTTAATTAATGGGGATTTAATTGGGAATTGGGGTTGGAAAATTGGGGTTTAATTGGGAATTAATTGGGATTTATTTGGGAATTGGACTGGGATTTAATTGGAAATTAATTGGGATTTAATTGGGATTTAATTGGGAATAAATTGCAATTTAATTGGGGTTTAATTGGGATTTAATTGGGAATTGGGGTTTAATTGGGAATTGGACTGGGATCTCATTGAGATTTAATTAATTGGGATTTAATTGGGAATTGGGGTTGGAAAATTGGGGTTTAATTGGGATTGGACTGGGATTTAATTGGGATTTAATTAATTGGGATTTAATTGGGTATTAATTGGGATGGAACTGGGGTTTAATTGGGATTTAATGGGATTTAATTGGGAATTGGGGTTGGAAAATTGGGGTTTAATTGGGAATTAATTGGGATTTAATTGGGGTTTAATTGGGAATTAATTGGGAATTGGGCTGGGATTTTTTTGGGGATTTTATTGGGATTTAATTGGGATTGGACTGGGGTTTAATTGGGAATTAATTAATTGGGATTTAATTTGGGTTTAATTGGGAATTGGGGTCCGAAAATAGGGAATTAATTGGGATTGATTTGGGATTTAATTGGGATGGAATTGGGAATTAATTGGGAATTAATTAGGATTGAACTGGGATTTATTTGGGAATTAATGGGGTTGGAACTGGGATTTAATTGAGATTTAATTAATTGGGATTTAATTGGGAATTGGGGTTGGAAAATTGGGGTTTAATTGGGAATTAATGGGGGTTGGACTGGGATTTAATTGGGATTTAACTGGGAATTGGACTGGGATTTAATTAATTGGGATTTAATTGAAAATTGGGGTTGGAAAATTGGGGTTTAATTGGAATTTAATTGGGAATTGGGGTTGGAAAATTGGGAATTAGTTGGGGTTGAACTGGGATTTAACTGGGATTTAATTGGGAATCAGGGCTGGGAAAATTTGGACTTAATTGGGATTGAACTGGGATTTAATTGAGATGGAACTGGGATTTAAATGGAAATAAATTGGGAATAAATGGGGAATTAATTGGGAATTGGGACTGGGATTTAATTGGGATTTCAATGGGGTCTAATTAGGAATTAATTAGGAATTGGGCAGGGATTTTATTGGGATTTAATTGGAGTTTAATTGGGAATTAAGAGGGGATTTAATTAGTATTTAATTAATAATTGGGCTGGGATTTAATTGGGAATCCTCCCCTTCCCCCAACTCTGACCACGCCCCTTTGGAACATCATTAATATTCATGACCACACCCCCTTTATGATGACCACGCCCCTCCCCAACCAAAATGGCTGCTCACAGCCCCGCCCCATGACCACACCCCTCTGCAATCCCATTGGCTGAGCCGCCTGTCAATCATCACAGCCCCGCCCCCTCCCTCAAACCCTGCGCTCTGATTGGTCAGTGCCGCCATTTTCCCACAAAACTGGAATTTTCCACCCAAAAACGCCTTTTTTGGGCTGGGGGAGGGGCCAGAGGGGCCACGCCCCTTTACCCACCCCAGGAGTGTTCTGATTGGCTGGAATGAGCCACGCCCCCACAAAGCCACGCCCCTTTGGGCGCCCAACGTGCGGCAGGGCCGGAGCGACAGGGGAGGAATTCGGGAATTCCGAGAGGAATTTTGGGATAATTTTGTGAGGAATTTTGGGAGTCTGGGAGAATTTTGGGATTCTGAGGGAATTTTGGGATAATTTCGGGAGGAATTTTGGGAATTCTGGGGAAATTTGGGGATTTTCCCCCCCCAAAAAGCCAAACTGAAAAAGGCGAATTTTGGGCAATTTTTTCCCCAGAAAAAACGGGAAACGCTCTGGGATTTTTGGGAATTTTGGGATAATTTTGGGAATTCTGGAGGAATTTTGGGAAAATTTTGGGAATTTGGGGATCCTGGAGGGAATTTTGGTAATCCAGGCAGGAATTTTGGGAATCCTGGGAATTTCAGGAGGAATTTTGAGATAATTTTGGGAATCCCAACACGAATTTTGGGAGACTTTTGGGAACTCTGGAGGAATTTTGGGATACCTTTGGGAATTTTGGGATAATTTTGGGAATTTCGGGAATCCCAGCAAGAATTTTGAGACAATTTTGGGATCCTGGTCGGAATTTTGGGATAATTTTGGGAGTTTTGGGATAATTTTGGGAATCCCAGCTGGAATTTTGGGATCCTGGAGGGAATTCTGGGAATTCCAGCAGGAATTCTGGGATAATTTTGAGATAATTTGGGGAATTTCGGGATAATTTTGGGAATCCCAGCTGGAATTTTGGGATAATTTTGAGATAATTTTGGGATAATTTGGGGAATTTTTGGATAATTTTGGGACTCCTGGTGGGAATTTTGGGATAATTTTTGGGAATTTCAGGAGGAATTTTGGGATCCCCCCGCCAGATAAACCCCAAAACTCCCCAATTTTTTCTCCTTTCCCCCCAAAAACGAGTCAAAACCGGCGAATTTTGGGCGATTTTTTCCCCGAAAAAAGCGGGAAAAGCGGCGGGAATTTTGGGATAGTTTTGGGAATTCTGAAGGAATTTTGGGATAGTTTTGGAAATTTGGGAATCCCAGCAGGAATTCTGGGATAATTTCGAGATGATTTTGGGATAATTTGGGGAATTTTGGGAATCCTGGTGGGAATTTTGGGATAATTTTGGGAATCCTGGAGGGAATTTTGGGATAATTTTGGAAATTTTGGGAATCCTGGAGGGAATTTTAGGAGGAATTTTGGGAATCCCAGCTGGAATTTTGGGATAATTTTGGGAATTTTGGGATCCCTCACATTCAAGAAGAACAAACCCCCAAAACTCCCCAATTTTTTCTCCTTCCCCCCCAAAAACGAGGCGAAAACGGCGAATTTTGGGCGATTTTTTCCCCGAAAAAAGCGGGGAAAAGCGGTGGGAATTCCGGGATTTTGGGGAATTCCGGGATAATTCCGGGATTTCCGCTCAGAGCTCCTGGTCCAGGCCGTCGTCCTCGGGCGGGAAGCTCCCGGCCGTGACGTGCTGCGGCCGCACGAAGGCGCCGAAATTCGGGGGGCACTCGAAGTAACGGCGGCCGCCCACGCTGGGGGGAGATAAGGGGGAGAGATAAAGGATTTGGGGTGATAAACAGGGATTTTGGGGGGATAAAAGGGGATTTGGGGTGATAAACGGGATTTTGGGGGGATAAAGGGGATTTTTGGGGTGATAAAAGGGGATTTTGGGGTGATAAAGGGGATTTTGGGGGGTGATAAAAGGGGATTTTGGGGTGATAAAGGGGATTTTGGGGGTGATAAAAGGGGATTTTGGGGGTGATGAGGGAGAGATTAGGGAGAGAGAAGAGATTTTGGGGTGATAAAGGGGGATTTGGGGGTGATAAGGGAGAGATAGGGGGGATTTTGGGGTGGTAAAGGAGATTTTGGGGGTGATAAGGGGGAGATAAGGGATTTGGGGTGATAAAGGGGATTTTGGGGTGATAAGGGAGAGATAAGGGCGAGATAACGGAGTGATAAGGGGGATTTGGGGGTGATAAAGGGGATTTTGGGGGTGATAAAGGGGATTTTTGGGGGGATAAAGGGGATTTTGGGGTGATAAAGGGGATTTTGGGGTGATAAAGGGGATTTGGGGTGATAAGGGGGATTTGGGGGTGATAAAGGGGATTTTGGGGTGATAAAGGGGATTTTTGGGGGGGATAAAGGGGATTTTGGGGGTGATAAAGGGGGATTTGGGGTGATAAAGGGGATTTTGGGGGGATAAAGGGGATTTTGGGGTGATAAAGGGGATTTGGGGTGATAAGGGGGATTTTTGGGGGTGATAAAAGGGAATTTGGGGTGATAAGGGAGAGATAAGGGGGATTTGGGGTGATAAAGGGGATTTTGGGGTGATAAAGGGGATTTGGGGTGATAAAAGGGGATTTTGGGGTGATAAACGGGATTTTTGGCGTGATAAACGGGATTTGGGGTGATAAAAAGGGATTTTTGGGGGGATAAAAGGGGATTTTGGGGTGATAAGGGGGTAATAAGGGGGATTTGGGGGTGATAAAGGGGATTTTGGGGGTGATAAAAGGGGATTTTTGGGGGGATAAAGGGGATTTTTGGGGGGATAAAGGGGATTTTTGGGGGGATAAAGGGGATTTTGGGGGTGATAAAGGGGATTTTGGGGGTGATAAAGGGGGATTTGGGGTGATAAAGGGGATTTTGGGTGATAAAGGGGATTTTTGGGGTGATAAGGGAGAGATAAGAGGGATTTTGGGGTGACAAAGGGGATTTCGGGGTTGATAAGGGAGGGATAAGGGAGATATAAGGGATTTTGGGGTGATAAAGGGGAATTTGAGGGTGATAAGGGAGAGATAAGGGGGATTTGGGGGTGATAAGGGAGTGGTGAGAGTGATAAGAAAAAGAGAGAAATCAATAATGGAGAGATGAGGGGGAGATAAGAAATTTTGGGGGTGATAAGGGAGAGATAACGGATTTGGGGTGATAAAGCTGATTTTTGGGGTGATAAAGGGGATTTTTGGGGTGATAAGGGAGAGATAAGGGATTTGGGGTGATAAAGCTGATTTTTGGGGTGATAAAGGGGATTTTTGGGGTGATAAGGGAGAGATAAGAAGGATTCGGGGGTGCTAAGGGAGTAATAAGAGGGATTTGGGGGTGATAAAGGGGGATTTTGGGATGATAAGGGAGAGATAGGAGGGATTTTGGGGGTGATAAACGGGATTTTTGGGGGGATAAAGGGGATTTGGGGTGATAAGGGAGCAATTAGGGAGAGAGAAGAGATTTTGGGGTGATAAAGGGGATTTTAGGAGTGATAAAGAGGATTTTGGGGTGATAAGGACGCTCCCAAAGCCCACCCAAACCCTTCCAGGACCTCCAAAACCCCCCCAAAATCCCCCTGACACCACTCCAGGACCCCCTAAAATCCCCCCAAATCCCCTCAAACTCCTTCAGGATCCCCCAAATCCCACTGAAACCACTCCAGGACCTCCAAAACCTCCCCAAACCCCCCCCCCCCAAACCCCTCCAGGACCCCCCAAAATCTCCCCAAAACTCCTCCAGAACCCCCCAAACTCCCCCAAAACCCTCTAGAACCCCAAAAATCCCCCTGAAACTGCACTAGGACCCCCCCAAATCCACCTGAAACCACTCCAGAACCCCCTAAAATCCCCTCAAACCCCTCCAGGACCCCCCAAAACCCCTCCAGGACCTCCCAAACTCCCCCAAACCCCTCCAGAACCTCCCAAACCCCTCCAGGACCCCCCCAAAATCCCTTTGAAACAACTCCAGGACTCCCTAAAATCCCCCCCAAAACCCATCCAGGACCCCTTAAACTCTCCTGAAACCACTCCAGGACCCCCAAACCCCTCCAGGACCCCCCAAACCCCCCTGAAACCCCTCCATGACCCCCCTAAACCTCCCCAAAATCCCCTCAAACCCCTCCAGGACCCCCCAAAATCCCACTGAAACCACTCCAGGACCCCCTAAAATCCCCTCAAACCCCTCCAGGACCCCCCAAACCCCCCCCAAACCCCCTCCTCACCTTCCGTCGTGCTTGCCCAGCGGTTCATCGTAGCGCACCCCCACCCAAACCCCCGGCTTGAAATCCGTCTCACCTTCCAGACAAAAAAAAAAACATCAAAAAAACCGTGAAAAAAACCGGGAATTCCGCCCCGGGACACCACAAAAAGGTGACAAAGGGGTGACAAGGAGGGGACACGCACCCACGAAGGCGATGCAGCCCCTGCGGCAGGGCTGGCCCGGCACCCGCACCTCGCAGCGCGCCCCGAGCGGGGAGCGCGGCCGCCGCCGCCGCCTCCTGAGCGCGCCGCTGCTCCCGCTGCCGCTGCCGCTCCTGCTCCCGCTCCCGGTCCCAGCGGCCCCACGAGCGCTGCCGCAGGAACGAGCGCACCGACTCTGCGGGGACACCGGGGGGTGGCACTTTGGGGACAGGGACACGCTGGTCCCGCTCCCATTCCCGGTCCCGTTCCTATTCCCAGTCCCGCTCCCAGTCCCATTCTCAGTCCCAGTCCCGTTCCCAATCCCATTCTCGGCCCCAGGAGCGCAGGGACTCTGCAGGGACACCGGGGGACATCAGGGGTGGCACTTTGGGGACAGGGACACCCCAGTCCCACTCCTAATCCCATTCCCGTTCCTATTCCTGATCTTGTTCCTGCTCCTATTCCCAGTTCTGATCCCGTTCCCATTCTTGGTCCCAGTCCCGTTCCTGCTCCCGTTCCTGGTCCCAGCAGCCCCAGGAGCGCAGGGACTCTGTAGGGACACCGGGGGTGGCACTTTGGGGACAGGGACACGCTGGTCCCGTTCCTATTCCCGGTCCCGCTCCCCAAGGCCACCTGTCCTCTTGTCGTAGTCGCTCTCGGCCATCTCGTACTTGGCCACCTGTGACACGTCCTCGAACTGCCCGGCGCGGGCCCCGCTCCGGTCCGTCACCTGCAGGGGGGTGGCACCGTCCCTCAGCGGGGCCGTCCCCGCCCCGGGGACACCGGGAGGGGACACAAGGGGACGCGGGGACACCCACGTGCACGCGGCAGCCGTCGGTGACGGGGGTAGGAGCCCAGCAGGGCCTCGTCACAGTCCAGCGTCCCCAGGGGCTCGTCCTCGGCGCCGAACAGCTCCAGCTCCATGCAGGACGCCGGGGAGCCCACCACCAGCTCCAGCTTGCACTGGGAGGGGACACGGGGACACTGGGGACACTGGGAGTGGCACTGGGGACACCTGGAGTGGCGCTGGGAGTGGCACTGGGGACATTGAGACAGTCCCAGTCCAGTGTCCCCAAGGGTTTGTCCTCAGCACTGAACAGCTCCAGCTCCATGCAGGACGTGGAGCAGCTCCAGTTTGCACTGGGAAGGGACACTGGGGACACTGGGAGTGGCACTGGGGACATTGGGGACACTGGGAACACTGGGAGTGGCACTGGGAGCGGCACTGGGGACATTGAGACAGTCCCAGTCCAGTGTCCCCAAGGGTTTGTCCTCAGCACTGAACAGCTCCAGCTCCATGCAGGACATGGAGCAGCCCCAGTTTGCACTGGGAGGGGGACACTGGGGACACTGGGGACACTGGGACTGGCACTGGAGACACTGGCAGTGGCACTGGGGACACTGGGAGTGGCACTGGGGACACTGGGGACACTCGGAGTGGCACTGGGGACACTGGGGATGGCACTGGGGACACTGGGGATGGCACTGGGGACAGTGGCAGCACTGGGAATGCCACTGGGTGTACTGGGGACACTGGGAGTGGCACTGGGGGACACTGGGGACACTGGGGATGGCACTGGGGACAGTGGGGACACTGGGAGTGGCACTGGGGACACTGGGGATGGCACTGGGGACAGTGGCAGCACTGGGAATGCCACTGGGTGTACTGGGGACACTGGGAAGGGACACTGGGGACACTGGGAGTGGCACAGGGATCCCCCCAGTAGCTCCCAGTTTGCACTGGAAGGAGACACTGGGAAATCCCAGTGGTCCCAGTTTGGGGGGTCCCAGTTTGGGGGTCCCAGTTTGGGGTTTTGGTCCCAGTTTGGGGTTGGGGTCCCAATTTTGGGCTCCCAGTTTGGGATTTGGGGCTCCAGGTCTGGGTTCAGGGGCTCTTGGCCCAGTTCCCGTTGTCCTGGTTCCATTCCCGTTATTCCCATCCCATTCCCGTTCTCCCAATCCCATCCTGGTTCCCATTATCCCGACCCCATTCCCGTTATCCCAATCCCATTACCTGGGTCCTATTCCCTTTATCCCGGTCCCATTCCCGTCATCCCGATCCTGGTCCCGCTGTCCCATTCCCGTTATCCCAGTCCCATTCCCAGTCTCCCAATCCCGTTATCCCAGTCCCATTCCCAGTCTCCCAATCCCATTATCCCGTTATCCCATTCCCATTATCCCGATCCCATTCCCGTTATCCTGGTCCCATTACCTGGGTCCTATTCCCTTTATCCCAGTCCCATTCCCGTCATCCCTATCCTGTTCCCACTGTCCCATTCCCTTATCCCACTCCCATTCTCAGTCTCCCAATCCCGTTATCCCAGTCCCATTCCCAGTCTCCCAATCCCATTATCCCAGTCCCATTCCCATTATCCCGGTCCCATTCCCGTTATCCCAGTCCCATTCCCAGTCTCCCATTCCCGTTATCCCAGTCCCATTCCCAGTCTCCCAGTCCCGTTATCCCAGTCCCATTCCCATTATCCCGGTCCCATTCCCGTTATCCCAGTCCCATTCCCAGTCTCCCAATCCCGTTATCCCGGTCCCATTCCCGTTATCCCAGTCCCGTTCCCAGTCTGGTTCCCGTTACCCCGTTCTCCTTATCCTAGTTCCCGTTATCCCATTCTCATTCTTCCGGTCTTATTCCCATTATCCTGCTCCCATTCCCGTTATCTGAGTTCCTTTCTCATTCTCCCCATCCTGTTCTCCCAGTCTGGTTCCCGTTATCCCAGTCCCGATCCCATTCTCCCGTTCCCCCTATCCCGGTCCCGTTCCCATTAACCCCCGTTATACCGTTCCCGTTATCCCATTCCCGTTATCCCATTCCCGTTATCCCATTCCCGTTCCCATTATACCGGATACATTCCCATTATCCTGATCCAGCTCCCTTATCCCGGTTCCCTTATTCCACTCCCATTCCCGCTGTCCCGTTATCCCGGTCCCATTCCCTTTATCCCGTTTTCCCGGTTCCCCTTATCCCGTTCCCATTATCCCGGTCCCATTCCCATTATCCCGGTTCCCTTACCCCGTTATCCCGGTTCCTTATCTTGTTATCCCGGTTCCCTTATCCCGCTCCCATTCCCTTATCCCGGTCCCGTTCCTTTATCCCGCTCCGGTTCCAATTATCCCGGTCCCATTCCCTTTATCCCGTTATCCCGGTTCCCTTATCCCGGTCCAGTTCCCATTATCCCGATCCCGTTCCCATTACCCCAGATCCATTCCCGTTATCCCGGTTCCCTTTGCCCCGTTATCCCGGTTCCCATTATCCCGGTCCCGTTCCCATTATCCCGGTTCCCTTACCCCGTTATCCCGGTTCCCTTATCCCGTTATCCCAGTTCCCATTATCCCGATCCCGTTCCCATTATCCCGGTTCCCCTATCCCGTTATCCCGGTTCCCTTTGCCCCGTTATCCCGTTATCCCGGTTCCCTTTACCCCGTTATCCCGGTTCCCATTATTCCGGTCCCGTTCCCATTATCCCGGTTCCCTTATCCCGTTATCCCGGTTCCCATTATCCCGATCCCGTTCCCATTATCCCAGATCCATTCCCGTTATCCCGGTTCCCTTTGCCCCGTTATCCCGGTTCCCATTATCCCGGTCCCGTTCCCCCGCTGCCGTACCTTGAGCTCGGCGATGGTGAGCGAGGGCGAGAAGCGCTTGCAGGCACGGAAAGCGTTCAGCGAGCTGCTCACCGCCAGCCACACCGGGCCCGGCCCGGCCCCGCCGCCGTTCATGGCTCCGGTACCGACCGGGCCCCGCCGGTACCGCCCAACCGGAGCCGAGCCGGCAGCCCCGGACACACCCAGGCTCCGCCGGCAGCTCCCCGAGCCCCGCCGGGAGCCTCCGGGAGCCTCCGGGAGCCTCCGGGCCTCCCGAACCGGGACCCCCGAACGGTTCCGCGCCCGCCCGAACCGGAGCCGCTTCTGGAACCTTCACGGGCCGCCACAGCCGGGACCGGTGAGGGAGCGGCCAATCAGAGCTGCCAGATGGGATCACGTGATATAAACCCACCAATAGCGACCGAGAAAAGGCGGGACTAAGAGAAAATTACCCAATAGAAGCATGAAGGGCGGGATAAATGAAGGTTGGCCAATAGGAAGAGACAAAGGGAGGGGAAAATAGAAGCTCAGCCAATAAGAAGAAGAGTAGGGCGTGTCTAAGAGTGGGTGGACCAATAAAATAAAGAATGGGAGGTGTAAATAGGATTAACCAATAGGAATAAGGGAGCAGGTCTAAGGGCATGTTGACCAATGAGAAGCTGGTAAGTGAGTGATTGACGGGTGGTTTACCAATGGGATGAGGGAGGAGGTGGAAAGGGGCGTGTCCGAGCAGCCATGGACGGGGACGGCGCGTACGAGCCGGGCTTCGTGGGGATCCGGTTCTGTCAGGAATGGTGAGGGAAAACACCGGGAAAACATCGGGAAAACAGCGGGAATGTGGGCGGGGGAAACAGCGGGAATGCGCCGGGGATGCACGGGGAGAGGCGGGGGGCACAGGCGCGGTGCAGCGGGGAATGGCGGGAATCGTGAGGGGAACATCGGAAATGGTGAGGGGGGAACGTCGGAATCGTGAGGGGAAAGTTACAGAGGATTGTGAGGGGAAAAATGGGAATTGTGAGGGGGAAAAATAGAGGGAATCGTGAGGGGAAAGTTACAGAGGATTGTGAGGGGAAAAACGGGAATTGTGAGGGGAAAACATCGGGAATCGTGAGGGGAAAGTTACAGAGGATTGTGAGGGGAAAAACGGGAATTGTGAGGGGGAAACATCGGGAATTGTGAGGGGAAAGTTACAGAGGATTGTGAGGGGAAAAACGGGAATTGTGAGGGGGAAATCTGTGGATTTTGGGGTGAAAAAGGGGGAAGTGTGAGGGGAAGACACCAGGAATTGTGAGGGGAAAAACGGGAATTGTGAGGGGGAAATTTGTGAATTTTGGGGGGAAAGAGGGGGAAATATGAGGGGGAAAAAACCGGGAAGTGTGAGGGGGAAACATCGGGAATTGTGAGGAGGAAAAGTGGGAATTTTGAGGGGAAAACGGTGGAAATGGTGAGGGAAAAAATCTAGGGAATTATGAGGGAAAAAATACAGAGAATTGTGAGGGGAAAAATACAGAGAATTGTGAGGGGGAAACATCAGGAATTGTGAGGGGAAAAAAGCGGGAATTGTGAAGGGAAATATACGGAAAATTGTGAGGGGAAAAACGGGAATTGTGAGGGGGAAATTTGTGGATTTTGGGGTGAAAAAGGGGGAAGTGTGAGGGAAAAAAAAACCAGGAATTGTGAGGGGAAAACATCGGGAATTGTGAGGAGGAAATTGGGAATTTTGAGGGGGAAACGGCGGAAATGGTGAGGGCAAAAAATCTAGGGAATTATGAGGGAAAAAATACAGAGAATTGTGAGGGGGAAAATACAGAGAATTGTGAGGGGGAAACATCAGGAATCGCGAGGGGAAAAAAGCGGGAATTGTGAAGGGAAATATACAGAAAATTGTGAGGGGAAAAACGGGAATTGTGAGGGGGAAATTTGTGGATTTTGGGGGGAAAAAGGGGGAAGTGTGAGGGAAAAAAAAAACAGGAATTGTGAGGAGGAAATTGGGAATTTTGAGGGGGAAACGGCAGAAATGGTGAGGGAAAAATCTAGGGAATTATGAGGGAAAAATACAGAAAATTGTGAGGGGAAAAATACAGAGGATTGTGAGGGGAAAACATCAGGAATTGTGAGGGGAAAAAAGCAGGAATTGTGAAGAGAAATATACAGAAAATTGTGAGGGGGAAAAACGGGAATTGTGAGGGGGAAATTTGTGAATTTCGGGGTGAAAAAAGGGGAAGTGTGAGGGAAAAAAAACCGCGAAGTGTGAGGGGGAAACATCGGGAATTGTGAGGAGGAAAAGTGGGAATTTTGAGGGGAAAACGGCGGAAATGGTGAGGGCAAAAATTGGGAATTGTGAGGGAAAAAATATCGGGGAATTGGGAAGGGGAAACACTGGGAATTGTGAGGGGAAATATACAGGGAATTGTGAGGGGAAAAATACAGAGGATTGTGAGGGGAAAACGTCGGGAATTGTGAGGAGGAAAAGTGGGGATTTTGAGGGGAAAACGGCGGAAATGGTGAGGAGAAAAATTGGGAATTGTGAGGGGGAAATAGCGGGAATTATGAGGTGGGGGGAAATACAGAGAATGTGAGGGGGAAAAACGGGACTTGTGAGGGGAAATTAGTGAATTTTGGAGTGAAAAAGGGGAAAGTGTGAGGGAAAAAAAACGGGAATTGTGAGGGGAAACATCGGGAATTGTGAGGGGAAAAGACGGGAATTGTGAGGTGGAAACCCAGGGAGAAATTCGTGAGGGAGAAAATGGGAATTTTGAGGGGAAAACCAGAGAATTGTGAGGGGGAAAATTGTGAATTTTGTGGGGAAAGGAGGGGGGAAATATGAGGGGAAAAAAACCGGGAAGTGTGAGGGGGAAATTTGTGGATTTTGGGGGAAAAAAAGGGGGAAATATGAGGGGAAAAAAAACGGGAGAGTGTGAGGGGGAAACATCGGGAATTGTGAGGAGGAAAAGTGGGAATTTTGAGGGGAAAACGGGGGAAATGGTGAGGAGAAAAATTGGGAATTGTGAGGGAAAAAATATCGGGAATTGGGAAGGGGAAACACTGGGAATTGTGAGGGGAAATATACAGGGAATTGTGAGGGGAAAAATACAGAGGATTGTGAGGGGAAAACGTCGGGGAATTGTGAGGAGGAAAAGTGGGGATTTTGAGGGGAAAACGGCGAAATGGTGAGGAGAAAAATTGGGAATTGTGAGGGGGAAATAGCGGGAATTATGAGGTGGGGGGGAAATACAGAGAATTGTGAGGGGGGAAAAACGGGACTTGTGAGGGGAAATTAGTGAATTTTGGAGTGAAAAAGGGGAAAGTGTGAGGGAAAAAAAACGGGAATTGTGAGGGGGAAACATCGGGAATTGTGAGGGGAAAAGACGGGAATTGTGAGGTGGAAACCCAGGGAGAAATTCGTGAGGGAGAAAATGGGAATTTTGAGGGGAAAACCAGAGAATTGTGAGGGGGAAAATTGTGAATTTTGTGGGGAAAGGAGGGGGAAATATGAGGGGAAAAAACCGGGAAGTGTGAGGGGGAAACATCGGGAATTGTGAGGAGGAAAAGTGGGAATTTTGAGGGGGAAAACGGGGGAAATGGTGAGGAGAAAAATTGGGAATTGTGAGGGAAAAAATATCGGGAATTGGGAAGGGGAAACACTGGTAATTGTGTGGGGAAATATACGGAAAATTGTGAGGGGAAAAATACAGAGAATTGTGAGGGGAAAAATACAGAGGATTGTGAGGGGGAAATTTGTGAATTTTTTGGGGAAAAAGGGGGAAGTGTGAGGGAAAAAAAACAGGAATTGTGAGGGGAAAACATCGGGAATTGTGAGGGGGAAACCCAGGAATCATGAGGGAGAAAATGAGAATTTTGAGGGAAAACCAGAGAACTGTGAGGGGGAAAATTGTGAATTTTGTGGGGGGAAATAAAGGGAATCATGAGGGAAAAAATAGAGGGAATTGTGAGGGAAAATACAGGAATTATGAGGAAGAAAACTGGGAATTTTGAGGGGGAAACCCAGGAATTGTGAAGGAAAAATATCAGGAATTTTTTTTGGGAAAAAAACCCAGGAATTGTGAGGGGGAAAAACATTGGGAATGGTGGGGAAAAAAATGTCAGGAGTTTTGAAGGGGAAATGGTGGGAATTGTGAGGGGAAAAAGTGGGAATTTTGAGGGCGGGAAAATTGAGAATTTTTGTGGTGAAAAATTGGGAACTTTGTGGGGACAAATTGTGAATTTTGGGGGGGAAAATTGGGAACTTTGTGGGGAAAAAATTGGGAATTTTTGTGAAGAAAAATTGGGAATTTTGAGGAGGAAATTGGTGGGAGTTTCAAAGTAAAAATTGGGAATTTTGTGGAGAAAATTTGGGAATTTTTGGAGGAAAAATTGGGAATTTTGAGGAGGAAAAGGTGGGAATTTCAAAGTAAAAAATTGGGAATTTTGTGGTGGGAAAATGGGAATTTTGAGGGGGAAAATTGAAAATTTTGTGGAGAAAAATTGGGAATTTTGAGGGGGAAAATTGGAAATTTTGTTGTGAAAATTAGTAATTTTGTGGTGGCAATTGGGAATTTTGTGGGGAAAAATTGGGAATTTTGTGGGGAAAAATAGGGAACTTTGTGGTGAAAATTTGGGAATTTTGTGGGGAAAAATGGGAATTTTGAGGAGGAAAAGGTGAGAATTTCAAAGTAAAGAATTGGGAATTTTGTGGGGAAAATTTGGGAATTTTGCGGTGGAAAATGGGAATTTTGAGGGGGGAGAATTGAAATTTTGTGGTGAAAAATTGGGAATTTTTGTGGGGAAAAGTTGGGAATTTTTGTGAGGAAAAATTAGGAATTTTGAGTGTGAAAAACTGGGAATTCTGTGGGGGAAAGGGCGGGAGTTTCCCCCCCGGAGCCTCCCAGTAACCCCAGTTTGCCCAGTAACAACATGCTGTACCCCAAGGAGGACAAGGAGAACCGGATCCTGCTCTACGCTGTGAGTGCCCAGCTGGGACCAGTTTGGGACTGGGACTGGGCCCTGACCCCTCCCAGTTCAGCCCAGTTCAGCCCAGTCCATTCCAGTCCATCCCAGTTCAACCCAGTCCATCCCAGTTCAACCCAGTCCATCCCAGTGCCCCCCCCAGTCCATCCCAGTCCCTCCCAGTCCATCCCAGCCCCTCCCAGTCCCTGCCAGTCCATCCCAGTCCCTCCCAGTCCCCTCCAGTCCATCCCAGTCCGTCCCAGTCCCTCCCAGTCCCCTCCAGTCCATCCCAGTCCGTCCCAGCCCCTCCAGTCCATCCCAGTCTGTCCCAGTCCCTCCCAGTCCATCCCAGTTTGTCCCAGTCCCTCCCAGTCCCTCCCAGTCCCTCCCAGTCCGTCCCAGTTTGTCCCAGTCCCTCCCAGTCCCTCCCAGTGTCCCCCCCAGTCCCCCCCAGTGGATCCCAGTCCATCCCAGTCCATCCCACACCTCTCCCAGTCCCCCCCAGTCCATCCCAGTCCCTCCCAGTCCATCCCAGTCCCTCCCAGTCCATCCCAGTTTGTCCCAGTGCAGGAACTGCGATTACCCAATCCCCTCCCAGTTTTGTCCCAGTTGATCCTAGTCCCCGCCAGTGGATCCCAGTCCATCCCAGTGTGTCCCAGTGCAGGAACTGCGATTACCCAATCCCCTCCCAGTCCCCCCCAGTCCCCCCCAGTGGATCCCAGTCCATCCCAGTCCCCCCCCAGTCCCCCCCCAGTCCATCCCAGTCCCCCCCAGTCCCCCCCAGTCCATCCCAGTCCCTCCCAGTCCATCCCAGTCCCCCCCAGTTGATCCCAGTCCATCCCAGTCCCCCCCAGTCCCCCCCAGTGGATCCCAGTCCATCCCAGTCCATCCCAGTGCAGGAACTGCGATTACCCAATCCCCTCCCAGTCCATCCCACACCTCTCCCAGTCCATCCCAGTCCCCCCCAGTGGATCCCAGTCCATCCCAGTCCGTCCCAGTGCAGGAACTGCGATTACCAGCAGGAGGCCGACAACAGCTGCATCTACGTCAACAAGATCACGCACGAAGTGGAGTGAGTGCGCAGCCCTCGGGGCGGCCCCAAACGGGCCCAAAACGGCCCCAAAATGTGCCCAAAATGGCCCCAAAATGTCCTTAAACTGTTCCCCAAAATATCCCCAAAATGTGCCCAAAATGTTCCCCAAACATCCCCAAATATTCCCCAAAATATGCTTAAAGCGTTCCCAAATATTCCCCAAAATATCCCCAAAATGGCCCCAAAATGTGCCCAAAATATCCCAAAAATATCCTTAAAATGTTCCCCAAAATATCCCCAAATATTCCCCAAAATGTCCTCTAAATGTTCCAAAAATATCCCAAAAATATTCTCAAAATGTCCCCAAAATATCCCCAAAATGTCCCCAAAATATCCCCAAAATGTCCCCAAATATGCCCCAAAATGTCCTCAAAATGTTCCAAAAATGTTCCAAAAATATCCTCAAAACGTTCCCAAAATATCCCAAAAATGTCCCCAAAATGTGCCCAAATATCCCCCAAAATATCCCCCAAATGTCCCCGAAATGTCCCCAAATATCCCCCAAATGTCCCCGAAATGTCCCCAAATATCCCCCAAAATATCCCCCAAATGTCCCCAAAATATCCTCAAAATGTTCCCAAAATATCCAAAAAATATCCTTAAAATGTTCCCAAATATTCCCCAAAATATCCCCAAAATGTTCCCAAATATTCCCCAAAATATCCCCAAAATGTCCCCAAATATCCCCCAAAATGTCCCCAAAATGTCCCCAAATATTCCCCAAAATATCCTTAAAGTGTTCCCAAATATTCCCCAAAATATCTTTAAAATGTTCCCAAAATATCCCAAAAATATTCTCAAAATGTTCCCAAAATAGCCCAAAAATATCCTTAAAATATTCCCAAATTTCCGGGGAATTTTAGGGGACTTCTGGGTGGATTTTGGGGCAATTTTGGGAATTTTGGGGAATTCTGGGTGGATTTTGGGGGAATTTTGGGGTAATTTTGGGGAATTCTGGGTGGATTTTGTGTTAATTTTAGGGAATTTTGGGTGGATTTTAGGGAATTCTGGGTGGATTTGTGGTAGTTTTAGGGAATTTGGGATGGATTTTGGGGTAACTTTAGGGAATTTGGGGTAATTTTAGGGAATCCTGAGTGGATTTTGGGGTAATTTTAAGGATTTTGGTGTAACTTTGGGGATTTTTGGGTGGATTTTAGGGTAATTTTGGGGAATTCTGGGTGGATTTTGGGGAATTTTGGGGTGATTTTAGGGAATTCTTGGTGGATTTTTAGGTAATTTTAGGGAATTTTGGGGTGATTTTAGGGGTTTTGGGGGGAATTTTAGGGGAATTCTGGGTGGATTTGGGATGGATTTTGGGGTAATTTTGGGGGATTTTGGGTGTTTTTGCAGCGAGCTGACCCAGATCATCGCGGACGTGTCGCAGGACCCGACCCTGCCCCGCACCGAGGATCACCCGTGCCAGAAGTGAGCCCGGGGGACACTGGGGACACCTGGGGACACCTGGGGACACCTGGGGGGACATCAGAGCCACCTTGGGGACACCTGGGGACACCCTGGGGACACCCTGGGGACACCTGGGGGGACATCAGAGCCACCTTGGGGACACCTGGGGACACCCTGGGGACACCCTGGGGACACCTGGGGACACCTTGGGGACACCTGGGGACACCCTGGGGACACCTGGGGACACCTGGGGGACACCTTGTGGACATCCTGGGGACACCTGGGGACATCAGAGCCACCTTGGGGACATCTGGGGATATCCTGGAGGACATTGCAGCCACCTTGGGGACACCTTGGGACACCTTGGGACACCTTGGGGACATCCTCGGGACACTGGGGACACCTTGGGGACATCAGGGACCTTTGGGGACACCGTGGGGACAATAGAGCCACCTTGGGGACACCTGGGGACACTTCGGGGACACCTTGGGGACACCTGGGGACATCAGAGCCACCTGGGGGACATCTGGGGATATCCTGGGGGACATTGCAGCCACCTTGGGGACACCTTGGGGACATCAGAGCCACCTTGGGGACACCTGGGGACACCTGGGGGACATCTGGGGTGACATATGGGGACACCTTGTGCACATCCTGGGGACACCTGGGGACACCTGGGGACATCAGAGGCACCTTGGGGACACCTTGGGGGAGACCCTGGGGACATCAGAGCCACCTGGGGGACATCTGGGGATATCCTGGAGGACATTGCAGCCACCTTGGGGACACTTGGGGACACCTGGGGGACACTGGGGACACCTTGGGGACATGTGAGGGACACCTGGGGACACCTTGGAGACACTTGAGGACATCCTGGGGGACATCAGAGCCACCTTGGGGACATCAGAGTCACCTGGGGGACACCTGGGGACACCTTGGGGACATCAGAGCCCACTTGGGGGATATGAGGGGGATGTCAGAGGCACCTTGGGGACATCTTAGAGACATCCTGGGGACACCTTGGGGACATCAGGGACCTTTGGGGGCACCTGGGTGACATCAGAGCCACCTGGGGGACACTTGAGGGATGCGTTGGGGACATCTGGGGACACCTGGGGGCCATCAGAGCCACCTCGGGGACATCAGAGCCATCTTGGGGACACTTGAGGAACACCTAAGGGACAGCACGGAGCTTCGGGGACACTTGGGGACACCTTGGGGGACACCTTGGGGGACACCTGGGGGACATCAGGGACCTTTGGGGACATCCTGGGGACATCAGAGCCACCTGGGAGCCACCTTGGGGACATCAGGAACATTTGGGGACACCTGGGGACACCTTGGGGGGACACCTGGGGACATGAGGAACATTTGGGGACATCTGGGGACACCTTGGGGACATGAGGAACATTTGGGGACACCTTGGGGACACGAGGACCTTTGGGGACCCGTGGGGACATCAGGAACATTTGGGGACACCTTGGGGACATCAGGGACCTTTGGGGACATGCTGGGGACACCTGGGGACACCTTGGGGACATCAGGGACCTTTGGGGACACCTTGGGGACATGAGGAACATCTGGGGACACCTTGGGGACACCTTGGGGACATGAGGAACATTTGGGGACACCTGGGGACACCTGGGGGGACATCAGGAACATCTGGGGACACCTTGGGGACACCTGGGGACACCTTGGGGACACCTTGGGGACATCAGGAACATTTGAGGACACCTTGGGGACATCAGAGCCACCTTGGGGACACCTGGGGACACCTTGGGGACACGCGGGAGCTTTGGGGACAGCGCCGGTGTCCCTGTGCAGGTGTGGCCACAAGGAGGCCGTGTTCTTCCAGTCCCACAGCGCCCGCGCCGAGGTGAGACCAACCCAAAAACACCCCAAAATTATCCCAAAATCCTCCCCAAAAACCCCAAATTCTCCCTAAAACCTCCCCAAAACCCTTCCTAAAAAACCCCAAATTCTTCCTAAAAAAAACCCCAAAATTCTCCCTAAAAACCCCCCAAAATCCTTCCTAAAAATCTCCCTAAAAAAAACCCCCAAATTCTCCCTAAAAAAAAACCCAAAATACTCCCAAAAACCCCAAAATCCTCCCAAAACAAAACCCCCCAAGATTCTCCCCAAAAAACCCCAAAATCCTCCCCAAAAAAACCAAAATTCTCCCCAAAAAACCACCAAAATCCTCCCTAAAAAAAACCCAGAATTCTCCCCAAAAAAACCCAAAATCCTCCTAAAACCTCCCCAAAATCCTTCCCAAAAATTCTCCAAAAAACCCCAAAATCTTCCCTAAAAAAAACCCCAAAATTCTCCCTAAAACCACCCCAGAATATTCCTAAAAATTTTCCTAAAAAACCCCAAAATCCTCCCTAAAAGAATCTCAAAATCCTCCCCAAAAACCCCAAAATTCTCCCCAAAAAACCCCAAAATCCTCCCTAAAACAAACCCCAAAATTCTCCCTAAAAAGCCCCCAAAATCTTCCTAAAAAAACCTCAAAATCCTCCCTAAAACCTCCCCAAAATCCTTCCTAAAAATCTTCCTAAAAAACCCAAAATTCTCCCCAAAAAAACCCCAAAATCCTTCCATAAAGTCCTCCAAAAAAACCCCAAAATCTTCCCCAGAAAAACCCCAAAATTCTCCTTAAAAAAACCCAAAATTCTCCCTAAAACCTCCCCAAAATCCTTCCCAAAATCTCCTGGGACCCCTCCCCAAAAAGGGTTTTTTTGGGGGGGTCCCAGGAAGTTTTTGGGGAGGGGTCCCAGGGGATTTTGGAAAGAGTTTTTGGGAATTTTGGGGTTTTTTGGGGGATTTTGGGTTTTTTATTGGAGTTTTTTTGGGATTTTGGGGAAAGGTTTTGGGGTTTTTTGGGGTGGGGTCTTGGGGGATTTTGGGGTGTTTTTGGGGAGGGGTCCCAGGGGATTTTGGGGGTTTTTTGGGGAGGGGTCCCAGGGGATTTTGGGGTTTTTTGGGGAGGGGTCCCAGGGGATTTTGGGGTTTTTTTGGGGAGGGGTCCCAGGGGATTTTGGGAGAAGTCTTTGGGAATTTTTGGGGTTTTGGGGTTGTGGGTGAACTTCCAGGCGACTTTGGGGTTTTTTGTTGGAGTTTTTGGGCATTTTGGGGAGGGGTCTTGGGGGATTTGGGATTTTTGGGGGGGGGGACTTTGGGGAGGGGTTTTGGGGTATTTTGTGAGGAGGTTTTTGGGGAAGTTTTCCAGGAATTTTCCCCAAATTTCCCCCAAATCCCACAGGACGCCATGAGGCTTTACTACGTGTGCACGGCCCCGCACTGCGGCCACCGCTGGACCGAGTGACCCCAAAAGTGACCCCAGGAGGGACCCCAAAAAATAACCCAGGAGCGATCCCAAAAGTGACCCTGGACCCCAAAAATGACCTCAGGAGTGACCCCAAAAATGACCAGGAGTGACCCCAAAAGTGACCCCAGGAGGGACCCCAAAAATAACCCAGGAGGGACCCCAAAAATAACCCAGGAGGGACCCCAAAAATAACCCAGGAGGGACCCCAAAAGTGACCCCCGGAGGGACCACAAAAGTGACCCTGGACCCCAAAAGTGACCCCAGGAGTGACCCCCAAAAATGATCTTGGAGTGACCCAAAAAGTGACCCAAAAAATAACCGCAAAAATGACCCTAAAAGTGACCCCAAAAATGACCCAGAAGTGATCCCAAAAGTGACTCTGGATGGATCCCTGAGACCCCAAAAGTGACCCCAGACCCTAAAAGTGACCCCAAAAGTGACCCTGGACCCCAAAAGTGACCCCCGGAGTGACCCCAAAAGTGACCCCAGGAGGGACCCCAAAAATAACGCAGGAGGGACCCCAGGAGTGACCCAGGACCCCAAAAGTGACCCCGAAAATGACCCAGGAGTGATCCCAAAAGTGACTCTGGATGGATCCCTGAGACCCCAAAAGTGACCCCTGACCCCAAAAGCGATCCCCGGAGGAACCCCAAAAGTGACCCTGGACCCCAAAAGTGACCCTGGACCCCAAAAGTGACCCCAGGAGTGACCCCAAAAGTGACCCTGGACCCCAAAAGCGATCCCAGAGGAACCCCAAAAGTGACCCTGGACCCCAAAAGTAACCCTGGAACCCAAAAGTGACCCCAAAAGTGACCCCAAAAATGACCCAGGAGTGATCCAAAAGTGACTCTGGATGGATCCCTGAGACCCCAAAAGTGGACCCCTCACCCTAAAAGTGACCCCAAAAGTGACCCTGGACCCCAAAAGTCACCCCAGGAGTGACCCAGGACCCCAAAAGTGACCCCAAAAATGACCCAGGAGTGATCCCAGAAGTGACTCTGGATGGATCCCTGAGACCCCAAAAGTGACCCCTGACCCCAAAAGTGACGGCAAAAATGATCCAGGAGCGATCCCAAAAGTGATCCCTGGACCCCAAAAGTGACCCCAGAAGTGACCCCAGAAGTGGCCCAGGACCCCAGGAGTGACCCCAAAAGTGACCTCAGGAGTGACCCCAAAAATAACCCCAGGAAAACCCCAAAAATGACCCAGGAGCGATCCCAAAAGTGACCCCAGGAGTGACCCAAGGAATGACCCCAAAAGTGACCCTAAAATAACCTCAAGAGTGACCCCAGAAGTGACCCCAGAACCCCAAAAGTGACCCAAGGAGTGACCCCAAAAATGACCCCAGGAATGACCCCAAAAATGACCCAGGAGTGACCCCAAAAGTGACCCCAAAAATGATCCAGGAGCAATCTCAAAAGTGACCCCTGGACCACAAAAATTACCCCAAAAGTGACCCCTAAAGTGACCCTGGACCCCAAAAGTGACCCCAAAAATGACCCAAAAGTGACACTGGATGGATCCCTGAGACCCCAAAAGTGACCCCAAAAGTGACCCTGGACCCCAAAGTGACCCCAGACCCCAAAAATGACTGTGGGAGTGACCCCAAAAGTGACCCTGGACCCCAAAAGTGCCCCCCACAACCTCTGAGACCCCAAAATGGACCCAGGACTCCAAAAGTGACCCCAGGAGCGATCCCAAAAGTGATTTCAGGACCCCAAAAATGACCCAGGAGTGACCCCAAAAGTGACCCCCACAACCTCTGAGACCCCAAAACCAAATCTGGACCCCAAAAGTGACCCTGGACCCCAAAAGTGACCCAGGACCCCAAAATGACCCAGGAGTGACCCCAGAATAAATCCCCGGCACCCCAGAATTCCCATTTTCCCCCCAAAATTCCCTTTTTCCCCAAATAAATTCCCATTTTTCCCCCCCAAAATTCCCTTTTTCCCCAAATAAATTCCCATTTTTCCCCCAAAATTCCCTTTTTCCCCAAATAAATTCCCATTTTTCCCCCCAAAATTCCCTTTTTTCCCCAAATTTCCCCATTTTTTCCCCCAAAATTCCCATTTTCCCCCCAAAAATTCCCTTTTTTCCCCCAAAATTCCATTTTTTCCCCAAATTTCCCCATTTTTCCCCCAAAAATTCCCTTTTTTCCCCCCAAAATTCCAAACTCAAACCAACAAAATTTTTGGGAATTTTTATTCCTACCCACAAAATTTTCTGGGAAGGGGAACGGGATGGGGGAGGGGATTAAATAAGACAAAAAAGGAGGGAACGGGGAGGGAAAAATCCCAAATTTTGGGGACATTTTGGGGAAATGTTGGGAATTTTCCCCTCATCCCAAAACCAGCAAAAAAAAAAGGGAAAAAAAAAATTTGGGATTTGGGATAAAAACGGTGCCATTTATACAAATATAGTGTTTTATAAACAGGAATTTGGGAATTTTGGGGAATTTTTGGGGATTTTGGGGAAGGAAGGGGGAGGGGTTTCAAACCCTGAGCCGCTCCAGGAAATAATTTAGGGAATTTTTAGGAAATTTTAGGAATTTTTAGAATTTTTAAGGAAACTTTTTGGGAATTTTACAATTTTTTTAGAAAATTTTAGGAATTTTTTAGGGATTTTTTAGGAATTTTTAAGGAAATTTTTAGGAAATTTTAAGGATTTTTTTTAGGAAATGTTAGGAGTTTTTAAAAGAATTTTTTAGGAATTTTAAAGGAAATTTTAGGAATTTTTAGGGAATTTTAAAGGGATTTTTAGGAATTTTTAAGGAAATTTTAGGAATTTTTAAAGAATTTTAGGAATTTTTTAGTAAATTTTAGGAATTTTTAAGGAAATTTTAGGGATTGTTTAAGGGAATTTTAGGAATTTTTAAAGGAAATTTTTAGGAAATTTTAAGAATTTTTAAGGATTTTTAAAGGAAAATTTTAGGAAATTCTAAGGAATTTTTTAGGAAATTTTTGGGATTTTTTTGGGGAGTTTTAAGGAAATTTTTAGGGAAATTTTAGGAATTTTTTAGGGATTTTTTTAGGAAATTTTTAGGGATTTTTTAGGAATTTTTTAGGGATTTTTTTAGGAAATTTTTAGGGATTTTTTAGGAATTTTTAAGGAAATTTTAGGAATTTTTTTTAGGGAATTTTTAGGGCATTTTTTAGGAATTTTTAGGAATTTTTAAGGAATTTTTAGGAATTTTTTAGGGAATTTTAGCAATTTTTAAGGAATTTTGGGAATTTTTAAGGATTTTTAGGAAATTTTTGGGAATTTTTTAGGAATTTTTAGGGATCAAAGTGCCTGGATTGCCACGCCTGGAAGCTCCTTAATTATTATTAATTAATTCATCCTCATTAATTATTATTATTATTAATTAAAGATTGGAGCCCTCCCCTAACGAGGGGGGAGGGGCTCTTATTGCCTTTGGAGAGGCCCCTCCCCCTTTCCCGGGGGGGGGAGGGGCCTGGGACCCTCTG
The DNA here is from genome assembly GCF_036417665.1 of Passer domesticus. Taxonomy (NCBI): domain Eukaryota; kingdom Metazoa; phylum Chordata; class Aves; order Passeriformes; family Passeridae; genus Passer; species Passer domesticus. The sequence continues at coordinate 31,815 of NW_026989989.1, read as the reverse complement.
GAAGGTTCTGGAATTCCGTGGAAAGTTCCGGAATTCCGTGGGAAGTTCTGGAATTTCTGGATCCCTCTGGAAGCACCTGGAAATGTCCGGAAAGTTCTGGAATTCCATGGAAAGTTCTGAAATTCCATGGTAAGTTCTATAAGGTTTTGGATCCCCCCGGAAAGTTCTGGAAGTTTTTAATTCCGGGGAAAGTTCTGGAATTTCTGGATCCCTCTGGAAGCGTCTGGAAATGTCTGGAAAGTTCTGGAATTCCACGGTAAGTTCTGGAAAGTTTTGGATCCCCCAGAAGTTCCGGAAGTTTTGAATTCCGTGGGAAGTTCTGGAATTCCATTAAAAGTTCTGGGATTTTTGGAATCCCATGGAAAGTTCTGGAATTCCGTGGAATGTTCTGGATCCCCGTGGAAGCACCTGGAAGTTCTGGAATTCTGTGGAACGTTCTGGAAATTCTGAAATTCCGCAGAATGTTCTGGAAGTTCTGGAATCCCATGGGAAGTTCTGGGATTTCTGGAATCCCATGGAAGGTTCTGGAAGTTCTGGAATTCCATGAAAAGTTCTGGAAAGTTCTGGATCCCTAGGGAGGTCCTCGGATCGCTGTGGAAGCTTCTGGAATGTTCCGAGTCCTGCACGGAAGGTTCTGGAACCCCGTGGAAAGTTCTGGACCTGTAGGAGGAGTCCGGGACCCACTGGGGAGGTTCTGGATCAGCGCAGAAAGTTCTGGAAGAGTTTTGGAATTCCTGGGCCCGCGTGGAAGGTTCTGGAATTCCACGGAATGTTTTGGATCCATGGAGAACGTTCTGGAGATCCTTGGAATGTTCTGGATCCTCAGGAAGGGTCTTGGTCCCATATGGAAGGTTCTGGAATTCCATGGAAGGTTCTGGATCCTCAGGAAGAATCTTGGTCCCTTTTGGAAGGTTCTGGAATTCCATGGAAGGTTCTGGAAGCACAGGGATGTTCTTGTGTCCCTCAGGAATGTTCTGGATCCCACCAGGAAGATCTTGGATCCCCATGGAATGTTCTGGACCCACAGGAAGCATCTCGGTTCCCTGTGGAAGCTTCTGGAAGGTTCTGGAGATCCTTGGAACGTTCTGGATCCTCAGGAAGGGTCTTGGTCCCGTATGGAAGGTTCTGGAATTCCATGGAAGGTTCTGGATCCTTCTGGAAGGTTCTGGATCCTTCTGGAATGTTCTGGCTCTGCAGGGGAGGTCTCAGATCTGATTTTTCCGTCCCAGGAAGAAAATTCTGGATCCCGGTGGAGTCTGCTGGTGCTCCAAAGCTCCTGAGAAGTTCCTGATGGGATCCATCCCAGTTCCAATGGACTTCTCCATCCCAGTGGATCTCCTCAGGGTTTGTGGTGCTCAGAAGCTCTGGAGAAGTTCCTGATGGGATCCATCCCAGTTCCAGAGGATTTCTCCGTCCCAGTAGGTCCCAGTGGATCCCAATGGGGTCTCCTGGTGCTCCAAAGCTCCTGAGAAGATCCTGATGGGATCCATCCTAGTAAGTCCCAGTAGATCTCAGTCACGGTTCATGGTGCTCAGAAGCTCTGGAGAACATCCTGATGGGATCCACCACAATTCCAGAGGATTTCTCTATCCCAGTAGGTCCCAGTTGGATCCCATTGAGTCCCAGTAGATCCCATCACGGTTCGTGGTGCTCAGAAGCTCCTGAGAAGTTCCTGATGGGATCCACCACCATTCCAGAGGATTTATCTGTCCCAGTAGATCCCAGTGGATCTCCTCAGGATTCGTGGTGCTCAGAAGCTCTGGAGAAGATCCTGATGGGATCCATCCCAGTTCCAGTGGATTTCTTCGTCCCATTGAGTCCCAGTTGGATCCTCTCGTGGTTCCTCGTGCTCAGCAGCTCCCGAGAAGTTCCTGATGGGATCCACCACAATTCCAGAGGATTTCTTTGTCCCAGTAAGTCCCAGTAGATCCCAGTCACGGTTCCTGGTGCTCAGAAGTTCTGGAGAAGATCCTGATGGATCCATCCCAGTTCCAGAGAACTTCTCCATCCCAGTAGATCCCAGTAAGTCCCAGTTGGATCTCCTCAGGGTTCGTGGTGCTCAGAAGCTCCTGAGAAGATCCTGATGGGATCCACCACAATTCCAGGAGATTTCTCTGTCCCAGTGGATCCCAGTTTGAGCTCCTGGTGCTCAGAAGCTCCCGAGAAGATCCTGATGGGATCCACCACAATTCCAGAAAATTTCTCCATCCCAGTAAGTCCCAGTAGATCCCAGAGAGGGTTCCTGGTGCTCAGAAGTTCTGGAGAACATCCTGATGGGTTCCACAATTCCAGAGGATTTCTATGTCCCAGTGGGTTCCAGTCATGGTTCCTGGTACTCCAAAGCTCCTGAGAAGATCCTGATGGGATCCACCACAATTCCAGGAGATTTCTCTGTCCCAGTAAGTCCCAGTCAGGTCTCCTGGTGCTCAGAAGCTCTGGAGAAGTTCCTGATGGGATCCATCCCAGTTCCAGAGGATTTCTCCATCCCAGTAGATCCCAGTGAGGGTTCCTGGTGCTCAGAAGCTCCTGAGAACATCCTGATGGGATCCATCCCACCACAATTCCAGAGGATTTCTCCATCCCAGTAAGTCCAAGTCAGATCTCCTGGTGCTCAGAAGTTCTGGAGAAGTTCCTGATGGGATCCACCACAATTCCAGGGGATTTCTCCATCCCGTTGCATCTCCTCAGGGCTCGTGGTGCTCAGAAGCTCTGGAGAAGTTCCTGATGGGATCCATCCCAGTAGATCCCACTAAGTCCCAGTGGATCTCCTCAGGGCTCGTGGTGCTCAGAAGTTCTGGAGAAGTTCCTGATGGGATCCATCCCGTTGGATCTCCTCAGGGCTCGTGGTGCTCAGAAGCTCTGGAGAAGTTCCTGATGGGATCCATCCCGTTGGATCTCCTCAGGGCTCGTGGTGCTCCGCCGCCCCCGAGAAGATGCGGGCGAAGCGCCGCAGCTGCCGCGCGGCCGAGCTCGACTCCTGCTGCAGGCGCCGGTTGTTCTGCCGCAGGTTGGCCACCTCGGCCTGCAGGAACACCTTGTCCTGCTTCTCCTGGGGGGAAACGGAATTTTTAGGGATTAATGGTAATTATATAGGAAAAAAATGGGAATTTTTGGAGGAGTAATAGGAATTTTTAGGGAATAATGATCATTTTCTAGGAAAAAAAAGTAATTTTTTTAGGGAAAAAAGACTTTTTTTATAGGAAAATGGCATTGTTTTTGGGAAAAAGTTATTTTTTTGGGTAAAAAAATCATTTTTTAGGGAAAAAAGGTTTTTTTTTTAGGGAATAATGGCATTTTGTAGGGAATAATGGCATTTTTTTAGGGGGAAAAAGTCGGGTTTTTTTAGGGGAAAAAGTCTTTTTTTAGGGAAAAAGCTTTAGGGAAAAATGTCAGTTTTTGGGGGAAAAAAAGTCATTTTTTTGCAAAAAAAGCCATTTTTTTATGGGAAAAAGACCTTTTTTAGGGAATAATGGCATTTTTTTATGGGAAAAAAGTTCTTTTTAGGGAAAAAGTTGGTTTTTTTGGGAAAAAGGTCATTTTTTCGGGGAAAAAGTCATTTTTTTAGGGAATAATGGCATTTTTTTAGCAAAATCATTTTTTTAGGGAAAAAAGTCATCTTTTAGGGCATAATGGCATTTTTTAGGAGAAGAAGTCGTTTTTTTTAGGGGAAAAAGTCATGTTTTTAGGAAATAAATAATTTTTTAGGGAAAAAGTCATTTTTTTAGGGAAAAATGTAAATTTTTTTGTGAATAATGGCATTTTTTTAGGGGAAAAAGTCGGTTTTTTTGGGAAAAAGTTTTTAGGGGAAAAAGTGATTTTTTTTCGGGGAAAAGTCATTTTTTTAGGAAAAAAGTCGGGTTTTTTAGGGAAAAAAGAAATTTTTTTAGGGGAAAAAAGTCATTTTCTTTTAAGGAAAAAAGTCATTTTTTTGGGAAAAAAGTCATTTTTTAGGGGAAAAAGTAATTTTTTAGGGGAAAAGTCATTTTTTTAGGGAAAAAAGTAAATTTTTTTGTGAATAATGGCATTTTTTTAGGGTAAAAAGTCGGTTTTTTGGGAAAAAGTCTTTTTAGGGGAAAAAGTGATTTTTTTTGGGGAAAAGTCATTTTTTTAGGAAAAAAGTCAGGTTTTTTAGGGACAAAAGAAATTTTTTTTAGGGGAAAAAGTCATTTTCTTTTAAGGAAAAAAATTTTTTTGGGAAAAAAGTCATTTTTAGGGGAAAAAGTCATTTTTTTAGGGAATAATGGCATTTTTTAGGGAAAAAAGTCGGGTTTTTTTAGGGGAAAAAGTAATTTTTTAAGGGGAAAAAGTCATTTTTTTAGGAAAAAAGTCTTGGGAAAAAACTCATTTTTTTAGGGAAAGAAGTTTTTTTTAGAGAAAAAAGTCATTTTTTAGGGAATAATGGCATTTTTTTAGGGGAAAAAGTCATGTTTTTAGGGAATAAAGTAATTTTTTGGGGGAAAAAGTCATTTTTTAGGGAAAAAAGTCATTTTTTGGGGGAAAAAAGTAATTTTTCTAGGAAATAATGGCATTTTTTTAGGGAAAAAAGTCTCTTTTTTTAGGTAAAAAAGTCATTTTTTAGGGAAAAAAGTCTTTTTTTTGGGAAAAAAAGTCATTTTTTTAGGGAATAATGGCATTTTTTGAGGGAATAATGGCATTTTTTTAGGGAAAAAGTCCTTTTTTGAGGGAATAATTGCATTTTGGAGGGAATTTTGGGGGGAAAAAAGGGAATTTTGGGGGGAATAAGTGAATTTTGGGCGCTCTCACCTTCTCCAGGTCGCTGTGGAGCTGCTTCAGCATCGCCTCCAGCTGGGAAACCTTTCCTGGCAGATCCAGGGGGGCCGGGGAGGGGCTGGGGCAATTTGGGGTTGGAAACGGCAAAAATGGGAAAAAATGAACAGGGAAAAAGCCCAAAAATGGCCCAGAAAAATCAATCCCAAAAAAATTCAATTTTCCCCAAAATACTTTTTTAACCCCCAAAAATTTCTGATTTTTGATCCAAATTCTCAATTTTTCCTACCCAAAATTCAAATTTTCCCCCAAATTTCCCTTTTTCCACCCCTAAAATTCCCGTTTTCCCCCCAAATTTCCCTTTTTCCCCCCAATTTTTGATTTTTTCCTCCCAATTTTTCCCATTTTCCCCCAAAATTTACAATTTCCCCCCCCAAATTTCGGATTTTCCCCCCAAAATTCCCTCTTTTCCCCCCAAATTTGGGATTTTTCCCCCAAAATGCACAACTTTTTCTCCCAAATTTCCCTTTTTCCCCACCCAAATTTGGGATCTCGCCCCCAAATTTCCCTTTTCCCCCCCAAAATTCCCCTTTTTCCCCCCAAAATTCCCCTTTTTCCCCCCAAAATTCCCCTTTTCCCCCCCCAAATTTCGGATTTTTTCCCCCAAAATTCACAAATTTTCCCTCCAAATTTCCCCCTTTTCCCCCCAAATTTCAGATTTTCCCCCCAAAATTCCCTTTTCCCCCCCAAAATTCACATTTTTTTCTCCCAAATTTCCCTTTTTCCACCAAAATTTCGATTTTTCCCCCCCAAATTTCCCTTTTTTCCCCCAAAATTCACAATTTTTCCCCCCAAATTTCGGATTTTTCCCCCCAAATTTCCCTTTTTTCCCCCAAAATTCACATTTTTTCCCCCCAAATTTCCCTTTTCCCCCCCAATTTGGGATTTCCCCCCCCCCCCCCCCCCACTCCCGGTACCTGAGCGGGGGGAGGGGCGCGGCGCGCGGGGGTGGGGGAGGGGCGGGGGGCGGCTCCGGGCTCAGGGCGGGGTCGCTCAGCGAGAACAGCGACACGGCGCGCTGCACTGCTCCAAACGGCCAAAGGCAGCCCAAAATCACCCAAAATCAGCCCAAAACCCGACCCCAAACTGCCCCAAAATCAGCCCGAAATCAGCCCACAATTATCCCAAAACCAGCCCAAGAATTGACCCCAAATAGCCCCAAAATCCGCCCAAAATCAGCCGAAAACTGACCCAAAATAGCCCAAAATCAACCCAAAACCCAACCCCAAATAGCCCAAAACCAGCCCGAAATTATCCAAAAAAATCTAAAAAATAGCCCCAAAAATATCCCAAAATCAGCCCAAAAACTGACCCCAAAATAGCCCAAAATCAGCCCAAAAGCAGGCTGAAATCAGCCCGCAAACTGACCCCAAATCACCCCAAAATTATCCCCAAATCACCCCAAAAACTGACCCCAAACTGCCCCAAAGGCAGCCCAAAAATTTCCCAAAACCAGGCCAAAATAATCCAAAAAATATCTAAAAAAATATCCCCAAACTGCCCCAAAACCAGCCTGAAATTATCCAAAAAATATCTAAAAAATAGCCCCAAAATCACCCCAAAAACTGACCCGAAATAGCCCAAAATCAGCCCAAAATTATCACAAAACCAGCCCAAAAACTGACCCAAAATCGCCCCAAAATCAACCCAAAATCCAACCCCAAATAGCCCAAAACCAGCCCGAAATTATCCAAAAAATATCTAAAAAATAGCCCCAGAAACTGCCCGAAAATAGCCCAAAACCAGCCCAAAACCTGACCCCAAATAGCTGAAAATCAGCCCCAAAACCAGACCAAAATCTGACCCAAAATCGCCCGAAAATCAGCCCAAAACCTGACCCAAAATAGCCCAAAAAGTGACCCCAAATCACCCCAAAATCAGCCCGAAAACTGACCCCAAACTGCCCCAAAATAACCCCAAAAACCGACCCCAAACTGCCCCAAAATCAGCCCAAAAATAGCCCAAAATCAGCCCAAAAATAGCCCCAAAATCAGCCCAAAAACTGACCTGAAATAGCCCAAAAACAGCCCAAAATTATCCCAAAACCAGCCCCAAATTATCCAAAAAATATCTAAAAAATAGCCCCAGAAACTGCCCGAAAACTGACCCAAAATAGCCCAAAACCAGCCCAAAAACTGACCCCAAAATCCCCCCAAAATCAGCCCTAAAACCCACCCCAAATAGCGCAAAAGCAGCCCAAAAACCGACCCCAAATCCAGCCCAAATCAGCCCAAAAATATCTAAAAAATAGCCCCAAGATCAGCCCAAAAACTGACCTCAAACTGCCCCAAAACCAGCCCGAAATTATCCAAAAAATATCTAAAAAATAGCCCCGAAATCAGCCCAAAAACTGACCCCAAATCACCCCAAAATCAGCCCAAAAACTGACCCCAAACTGCCCCAAAACCGGCCCAAATCAGCCCAAAATTTTCCCAAAACCAGCCCAAAATTATAAAAAAAAATCTAAAAAATAGCCCCAAAATCACCCCAAAAACTGACCCCAAACAGCCCAAAATCACCCCAAAAACTGACCCCAAAATCAGCCCCAAAACCCACCCCAAATAGCGCAAAAGCAGCCCAAAAACCAACCCCAAATCAGCCCAAATCAGCCCAAAAACTGACCCCAAAACCAGCCCAAAAACTGACCCAAAATAGCCCAAAATCAGCCCGAAAACTGACCCCAAACTGCCCCAAAATTGTCACAAAATCAGCCCAAAGCTGACCCCAAATAGCCCCAAAACCAGCCCAAAATCAGCCCAAAAACTGACCCAAATCACCACAAAACCAGCCCAAAAACTGCCCCCAAATCAGCCTAAAATCACCCCAAAATTATTGCAAAATCAGCCCAAAATCAGTCTAAAAACTGACCCAAAATCTCCCCAAAATCAGCCCAAAATTATCACAAAAATTTCTCCAGAATCACCCCAAAACCAGCCCAAAAACTGACCCCAAATAGCCCAAAATCACCCCAAAACCTGCCCGAAAACTGCCCCAAAATCAGCCTAAAATTATCTGAAAAATATCCCAAGAATTCCCCTCAAATCACCCCAAAATTGTCCCGAAAATATCGAAAATATATCCCAAAACCAGCCCAAAAATATCCCAAAAAATCCCCCAAAACCAGCCCAAAATTATCACAAAGATACACCAAAAATTCCCCCAAAATTCCCCAAAACCAGCCCAAAATGACCCCAAATTCAAAAAAAATTTAAAAAGTCCCAAAATCAACCGAAAACCGCCCAAAAAAAACCCAAAACCTCCCCCAAATTATCCCAAAACCCCCTAAAACCACCCCAAAATCCCCAAAATTACCCAAAAATTCCCCCAAAACAATCCAAAATCCCCCAAAAATCCCTCAAAATCTCCCCAAAATCTCCAAAATCCCCCAAAATTCCCCAAATTCTCCCAAAACCAACCCAAAATCACCAAAAAATCCCCAAAATCAGCCCCAAAATCTCAACGCTCCCCCAAAACCACTCCAAAGTTACCCAAAAATTCCCCAAACCACCCCAAAATTAACACCAAAATCCCCCAAATTACCCCAAATCATGCCAAAATCAACCCAAACCCACCCAAAATTAACCCCAAAATCCCCCAAAAATCGCTAAAATTACCCAACTCCCCCCAAAATTACCCCAAAAAATCCCCAAAATCACCCCCAAAGCGATCCAGAATCACCCCAAATCCCCCCTAAATCCCCCTAGAACCTCCACAAAATTACCCCAAAAATCCCTCAAAATCTCCAAAATCCCCCAAAATTCCCCAAATTCTCCCAAAAATCCCCAAATTTCCCCTCTCACCTTCGTAGGCCTTGGCGGCGCTGACGAGCGTCGCCCACTCGAGCGCGGGCGGCGTCGGGCAGCGGCATCAGCCCCCGGCTCCAGCCGCGCCGCCGGGCCTGGGGGAGTGAAAATTCCCAACATTCCCAAAAAGTCCCAAAATTTCCCAGCAATTCCCAAAAAAATCCCCCAAAAATTGGGCTGAAATCCCCAAAAAATTCCCATTTTCCAGCCCAAAATCCTGTTTTTCAGCCCAAAATCTCATTTTTTAACTCAAAATCCCGATTTTCCAACCCAAATTTCCCCCAAAATCCCCAAATCCCAAAAATTCCCAAAATTTCCCAGCAATTCCCAAAAAAATCCCCCCAAAACTGGGCTGAAATCCCAAAAAAAATCTCATTTTTCAGCCCAAAATCCCATTTTTGCACTCAAAATCGCACCCAAAATCCCAATTTTCCAACCCAGATTTCCCTTCCAATTCCATCAATCCCAAAAATTTCCCCAAATCCCAAAAATTCCCAAAATTCCCCAGCAATTCCCCAAAAAATCCCAGTTAAAATGCGTCAAAAATCCCGTTTTTCAGCCCAAAATCACATTTTTTCACTCAAAATCACACCCAAAATCACGATTTTCCAACCCAAAATTCTCCCAAATTGACAAATCCCAAAAATTCCCAAGAATTCCCCAAAAAATCCCAGCTGAAATCCCAAAAAAATCCCATTTTTCAGCCCAAAATGCCAATTTTCCACTCAAAATCCATCCCGAAATCCCGATTTTCCAACCCAAATTTCTCCCAAATTGACAAATCCCAAAAATTCCACCCCAAAATTAAAAAAAAAAATCCAAAAAATTCCCCAAAATCCCCCCCAAAGGCCCTGGAAAATTCCCAAAAATTCTCCAAAATTCCTCAAAAACCCCCCAAAAATCAAAACAAAATCCCAAAAATTCCCAAAAATCCTCAAAATCCCCAAAATTTCCTAAAAATCCCCCCATTTTTTCCCAAAATATCCCCAAATTCTCCCCAAAAAAACCCCAAAAAATCCCAAAACCCCCCCAAAAATTCCCAATAAATTCCTCCAAATCCCTAAATTTCCCAAAAATTCCCATTTCTTTCCCAAAAATTCCCAAATTTCCCCCAAAATCCAAAAAAATTCCCCAAAAAATCCCCCAAAAACTCAAAAAACCCCCCCAAAAATTCCCAATAAAATCCCCCAAAATCCCCAATTCCCCTAAAATTCCCCAAAAATCCCCAAAATTCCCCCCAAATTCCCAAATATCCCCCAAAATTCTAAAAAACCCTCCAAAATTCCCAATAAAACCCCCAAAATCCCCAAATTTCCCCCAAATTTAAAAAAGCGCCAAAAAATCCCAAAAAATCCCCAGAAAATCCCCCAAAATTCCAAATAAAACCCCTAAAAATCCCCCAAAATCCCCAAATTTCCCCCAAAAATCTCCAATTTTCCCCAAAATTCCCAAAATTCCCCCCAAAATCACCCAAAAATCCCAAAAAAATCCCCCAAAATTCCAAAAATAAAACCCCCAAATCCCCAAATTTCCCCCCAAAATCCCCCCAAATTCCCCCAAAAATCCCCCCAAATTCCAAAAAACCCCCAAATTCAAAAAAAGTCTCCCAAAAAATCCCCCAAAATTCAAAAAAATTCCCCAAAAATTCAAAAAAAACCCAAAATTCCCAATAAAATCCCCCAAAATCCCCAAATTTTCCCCAAAATCCCAAAATTTCCCCCAAAATCCCCCCAAGAATCCCCAAATTTCCCCCAAAATTCCCCAAAAAATCCCCCAAAAATCCCCCAAAATTCAAATAAACCTCCAAAATTCCCCAAAAATCCCTCCAAACCCCTCCAAAATTCCCAATAAAATCCCCCAAAGTCCCCAAAATCCCCAAATTTCCCCAAAATCGCCCAAAAATCCCCAAAAAATCCCCCAAAATTCCAAATAAAACCCCTAAAAATTCCCAAAATTCCCCAAATTCCCCCAAAAATTCCCCAAATTCCCCATAAAATCCCCAAAATCCCCAAATTCCCCCAATTTTCCCAAAATCCCAGGATTTCCCCCCAAACGCACCCCTCCTGGCGGGCAGCGTGTTGCGGCTGCTCCCCGGCAGCGCCTCCGCCCGGCTCCCAAAATCCCCAAAATTCACCAAATTTGGGCAATTTGGGGCACTTTGGGCGTTTTGGGAGTTTTGGGAATTTGGGGAATTTTGGGAATTTTGGGAATTTTGGGAGTTGTGGGGGCTGCGGCGCCGCCCCCCGCAGAGGCTCTCGTCAGACAGCGTCCGGTGGAGAGGCTGGAAATGGGGCGAAAAACGGGGAAAACGGGAAAAATGGTTAAAAATGGGGAAAATGGGGGGAAATGAGGGGAAAAATTGGGAAAAATCATTAAAAATGAGGGAAAAATGGGGAAAATTGGGGGAAATTGGGGGGAAATGGGAAAAATGAGGGGGAAAATTGGGGGGAAATGGGAAAAAAGTCATTAAAAATGGGGGAAAGGGAAAATGAGGGAAAAAAAGGGAAAAATTAGGGGGAAAATGGGAAAAATGAGGGAAAAATGGGAAAATTGGGGGGGAATGGGGAAAATTGGGGGGAAAAGGCGGAAAAATGGGGGAAAATTAGGGGGAAAATGGGAAAAAAATCATTAAAAATGGGGAAAATTAGGGAAAAAATGGGAAAATTAGGGGGAAAATCATTACACTGGGGAAAATTGGGAGAAAAATTAGGGGAAAATAGGGAAAATGGGAAAAAATAATTTAAAATGGGAAAATTAGAGGGAAAATGGGGAAAAATCATTAAAAATGGGGAAAATTAGGGAAAAATGAGGGGGAAATAATGAGGGAAAAATAGGAAAAAATAGAAAAATTGAGGGAAAATGGGAAAAATGGGGGAAAATCGTTAAAAATGGGGAAATAATGGGAAAAAAATGGGAAAAAATAATTTAAAATGGGGAAAATGAGGGGAAAAATGAGAGGGGAAATGGGGAAAAATCATTAAAAATGGGGAAAATTAGGGGAAAAATTAGGAGGAAAATGGGGGAAAAATTAGGGGGGAAATGGGAAAAAATCATTAAAAATGGGGAAATTGGGGGAAATGGGAAAAAAATAGGAGAAAAATGAGAGGGAAATGGGAAAAATTAGGGGGGAAATTGTTGCATTTTAAACTTTAGAATTTTGGGAAATTTGAGAATTTCAGGAAATTTGTGAATTTTAGGGAAAAAACTGAAATTTTGACCATTTTTAGGTCTAAAAAATTCAATTTTTTGCCATTTTATGACCTAAAACCTTGGGAATTTTTGCATTTTAAATTTTAGAATGGTGGGAAATTTGGGAATTTTAGGGGAAGAAATTGAGATTTTGATCACTTTTAGGACTAAAAAATTCGAATTTTGGCCATTTTTAGGGCTAAAAATTCAAATTTTTTTGCCATTTTTTGACCTAAAACCTCAGGAATTTTTGCATTTTAGTGTTTGGAAATTTGAGAATTTCAGGAATTTCAGGAAATTTGGGAATTTTAGGGAAAAATTGAGATTTTGACCATTTTAAGGTCTGAAAAAATTCAATTTTTTGCCTAAAAAATGTGATTTTTTTTGCCATTTTTTAACCTAAAACCTTGGGATTTTTTGCATTTTAAACTTTAGAATGTTGGAAAATTTGGGAATTTCAGGAAATTTTAGAGAAATAAATGAGATTTTTGACCATTTTTAGGGCTAAAAAATTCGATTTTTTTGCCTAAAAAATCAATTTTTCCCCTTTTTTGACCTAAAACCTCAGGAATTTTTGCATTTTGAATTTTAGGAAATTTGGGAATTTTAGGGAAAAAATTGAGATTTTGGCCATTTTTGGGGCTAAAAAATTCAATTTTTGGTCATTTTTTTGCCAAAAAATTCTAATTTTTTCCATTTTCTGACCTAAAACCTCAGGAATTTTTTAATTTTAAATTTTAGAATGTTGGGAAATTTAGGAATTTTAGGGAAAAAAATCAGATTTTTGGCCATTTTTAGGGCTAAAAATTCAATTTTTGGGCTAAAAAATTCGGATTTTTTCCATTTTTTGACCTAAAACCTCGGGATTTTCTGCATTTTAAATTTTAGAATTTTGGGAATGTTGGGAAATTTGGGAATTTGCTCTCACCGGGGCGGGCTCAGGGCAGGAGTTGTCCATCAGGAATGTCAGAAATTGGGACAATTGATGCAATTTGGGGGGAAAAATCAGAATTTTTTCATTTCAGGGTTTGTGAATTTCAGGAAATTTGGGAATTTTAGGGAAAAAAATTGACATTTTGGCCATTTTTAGGGCTAAAAAATTTGATTTTTGGCCATTTTTAGGGCTAAAAATTCAATTTTTGGGCTAAAAAATTCGGATTTTTTCCATTTTTTGACCTAAAACCTCGGGATTTTTTGCATTTTAAATTTTAGAATGTTGGGAATGTTGGGAAATTTGGGAATTTGGGCTCACCGGGGCGGGCTCGGGCTCGGGGCAGGAGTTGTCCATCAGGATGAGGCGTTTGAGGTCGTCCTCGATGGAGGATTTGGGGACGCGCCGGGGGGAGCGGAGATCCCGCAGCGACGCCCGGAGCCGCGGCTGCCCGAACACGTTCACCTGCCTGCGGACAAGAAATTCCAGAAATTCCATGGAAATCTGGGAAAAAACCCCAAAATCCTGGAAAAAATACCAAAAATTCCCCAAAAATCCCATTCAAATTCATTAAAATTCAATAAAATCCCATTAAAGTCATCGGTTGCTGGAGTTGTCGTTGCCTGAACACGTTCACCTGCCTAGGGACAGAACATTCCGGAAATTCCATCAAAATCCTGGAAAAATTCCCAAAAAATCCCAATAAAATCCCATAAAAACTCAAAAAATCCCATTCAAATTCATTAAAATTCAATAAAATTCAATAAAATCCCATTAAAATCATCAGTTCCTGGAGTTGTGGCTGCCCAAACACGGTCACCTGCCTGCGGACAGAACATTCCAGAAATTCCATGGAAATCCCAAAAAAATCTTGGAAAAAATACCAAAAATTCCCAAAAAATCCCATTCAAATTCATTAAAATTCGATAAAATTCAATAAAATCCCATAAAAATCATCAGTTCCTGGAGTCGAGGTTGCCCGAACACGTTCACCTGCCTGGGGACAGAACATTCCAGAAATTCCATGGAAATCCCAAAAAAATCTTGGAAAAAATACAAAAAATTCCAAAAAATCCCATTCAAATTCATTAAAATTCAATAAAATCCCATTAAATTGCCCCATATTCTGGAGTCGTGGCTGCCCGAACTCGTTCACCTGCCTGGGGACAAGAAATTCCAGAAATTCCATGGAAATCTGGGAAAAAACCCCAAAATCCTGGGAAAATTCCCCAAAAATCCCATAAAAACTCAAAAAATCCCATTCAAATTCATTAAAATCCGTAAAAATCCTAAAAAATGCCACAAATCCTGGAGTCGTGGCTGCCCGAACACGTTCACCTGCCTGGGCACAGAACATTCCGGAAATTCTAAAAATTCCATGGAAATCCCAAAGAAATCTTGGGAAAAAAACCAAAAAAATCCCCCAGAAGTTTCCCCCATTTTCACCCCATTTTTTCCCTAATTTATTTCCCATTTTCCCCCAATTTTCCCCCAATTGTTCCCAATTTTCTCCCTAATTTATTTCCAATTTTTCCCCATTTTCCCCATTTTCATCCCATTTTTTCCGCAATTTATTCCCCATTTCCCCCATTTTTATCCTATTTTCACCCCATTTTTCCCATTTTTTTCCCTTTTCCCCCCATTTTTTTTGCCATTTTCCCCCATTTTCCCCCATTTTCCCCATTTTCCCCCAATTTATTCCCCTTTTTTCCCTTTATTTCCCCCATTTTTAGCCCATTTCTCTTCCCATTTTCCCCCATTTTTCTAATTTTTACCTCATCGTTTCCTTAATTTTTCTCATTTTCCCCCCATTTTTATCCCATCTTTTCCTTTATATCCCCCATTTCCCCCAATTTATTCCCATTTTTTTCCATTTTCCCCGCTTTTCCCCCCATTTTCCCCCCATTTTTCCCTTTATTTTCCCCATTTTCCCCCATTTTTTCCCATTTTTCCCCCATTTTTTTCCCATTTTCCCCCATTTTTTCCCTGTTTTTTCCCATTTTCCCCCAATTTTTTCCCATTTTTCCTGGTATTTTTCCCATTTTCCCCCCATTTTCCCCCATTTTTCCCCAATTTTTTTCACATTTTCCCCCATTTTTTCCCATTTTTCCTCCATTTTTCCCCCATTTTTCCCATTTTCCCCCATTTTTTTTGCCATTTTCCCCCCATTTCCCCCCATTTTCCCCCCATTTTCCCCCATTTCCCCCCCTTTTCCCCATATTTTTCCCTATTTTTCCTTTATTTTTCTCATTTTTTTCCTTTTTTCCCCCATTTTTCCCCCCATTTTCCCCCAATTTTTTCCCATTTTCCCTGGTTTTCCCCCATTTTTCCCATTTTCCCCCCATTTTTCTCCCATTTTCCCCAATTTTTACCCCATTTTTTCTCTTTATTTCCCCATTTTTTATCCCATTTTCTCCCTAATTTTTTCCCCATTTCCCCCCTCTTTTCCCCATTTTTTCCCATTTTTTCCCATTTTTTCCCTTTTTTTTCCCATTTTTTCCCTGTTTTTTCCCCATTTTCCCCCAATTTTTTCCCATTTTCCCTGGTTTTTCCCCCATTTTTCCCATTTTCCCCCCATTTTTTCTCCCATTTTCCCCAATTATTACCCCATTTTTTCTCTTTATTTCCCCATTTTTTATCCCATTTTCTCCCTAATTTTTTCCCCATTTCCCCCCTCTTTTCCCCATTTTTTCCCCATTTTTTCCCTTTTTTTCCCCATTTTTTCCCTTTTTTTTTCCCATTTTTTCCCTGTTTTTTCCCCATTTTTCCCCAATTTTTTCCCATTTTTCCTGGTTTTTCCCCCATTTTTCCCCCCATTTTCCCCCCATTTTTTTTGCCATTTTCCCCCATTTTCCCCCCTTTTCCCCATATTTTTCCCTATTTTTCCTTTATTTTTCTCATTTTTTTCCTTTTTTCCCCCATTTTCCCCCAAATTTCCCCCATTTTCCCCCAATTTTTTCCCATTTTCCCTGGTTTTTCCCCCATTTTTCCCATTTTCCCCCCATTTTTCTCCCATTTTCCCCAATTTTTACCCCATTTTTTCTCTTTATTTCCCCATTTTTTATCCCATTTTCTCCCTAATTTTTTCCCCATTTCCCCCCTCTTTTCCCCATTTTTTCCCCATTTTTTCCCTTTTTTTCCCCATTTTTTCCCTTTTTTTTCCCATTTTTTCCCTGTTTTTTCCCCATTTTCCCCCAATTTTTTCCCATTTTTCCTGGTTTTTCCCCCATTTTTCCCATTTTCCCCCCATTTTCCCCCCATTTTCCCCCCATTTTCCCCCATTTTTCCCCTGTTTTTTGCCATTTTCCCCCCATTTCCCCCATTCCCCCCCTTTTCCCCATATTTTTCCCTATTTTTCCTTTATTTTTCTCATTTTTTTCCTTTTTCCCCCATTTTTCCCCCCATTTTCCCCCCATTTTTCTCCCATTTTCCCCAAGTTTTACCCCATTTTTTCTCTTTATTTCCCCATTTTTTATCCCATTTTCTCCCTAATTTTTTCCCCATTTTTCCCCTTTTTTTCCCCGTTTTTTCCCCATTTTTCCCATTTTCCCGGTGTTTTCCCCCATTTTGTCCCCCCCCCCCCACCTGCCGAGCTCGCCGTTCCCCTCTCGGCCTCTCCCGGGGATTTTCGGGGCCGCGCTCGGAGCCGCCCTGGGGAAAAACAACAAAATCCGCACTTTTCCCCCCAAAATTGACCATTTTCAATTAAAAAACTCACATTTTAACAAAAAAAAAATCCAATTTTAACAAAAAAAATCCAAATTTTAACCAAAAAATGGGGTTTTTTAATTAAAAAAGGGGATTTTAAGCCAAAAAATTGGATTTTTTTAAGCCAAAAAATGGGAATTTTCAATTAAAAAACTCACATTTTAACAAAAAAAAATTCAAATTTTAACAAAAAAAGTTGGGAGTTTTTAATAAAAAAGGGGATTTTAAACAAAAAAAATGGATTTTTAAGCCAAAAAATGGGAATTTTAACAAAAAAAAGGAATTTATAATAAAAAATTCAGATTATAACCAAAAAATTGGGAGTTTTTAATAAAAAAGGGAATTTTAACCCAAAAAATGGGAATTTTAAATTTAAAAAATTCAAATTTTAACCCAAAAATTGGGAGTTTTTAACAATAAAAGGGGAATTTTAACCCAAAAATTGGGAATTTTATTAAAAAAACCTGGGAATTTTAACCCAAAACTGGGAATTTTAATCAAAAGTTGGGATTTTCCCCCCAAAATGTGGGAATTTCAACTTAAAAAATTGGGAATTTTAACAAAAAAATGGAATTTTCATGGAAAACCTGGGAATTTTAACCAAAAAAATTGGGGAATTTCATCAAAACCTGAGAATTTTAACCAGAATTTGGGAATCTGAACTAAAACTTGGGAATTTTATCCAGAATTTGAGAATTTTTCCCAAAAATTTGGGAATTTCAACTTTAAAAATTGGGAATTATAACAAAAAAAATTGGAATTTTAACTGAAAAAATGGGAATTTTAACCAAAAAAAAATTGGGAATTTCATCAGAAACTGAGAATTTTAACTAAAACTTGGGAATCTGAACTAAAACCTGGGAATTTTATCCAGAAGTTGAGAATTTTTCCAAAAAATTTGGGAATTTCAACTTAAAAAATCAGGAATTATAACAAAAAAATTGGAATTTTAACGGAAAACCTGGGAATTTTAACAAAAAAAAAATTGGGAATTTCATCAAAACCTGGAAATTTTAACTAAAATTTGGGAATTTAATCCAAAATTTGGGGATTTCCCACCTGTCACTCCCGGCCTTGCGTCCAGCAGGGGGCGCCGTCGCCATGGGCTCCTTGGGGGATTTTTGGGAATTTCGGGAATTCCGGGCGGGATTTGGGGGATTTTGGGGGTTTTGGGGATTTGGGGGATTTTGGGGGTTCGGGGGGTTCGGGGGATTTGGGGAATTTTGGGGATTTTGGGGCGTTCTGGGGGCTCGGGGGCTCTCGTCGGGGTCGCTGGAGGCCGAGCTGGACGGCGGCGAGCGGCGCGGGGGGGGAGGATCCTGAGGGGAAAAATGGGGGAAAAATCAGCGATTTTGGGAAATTTGGGAAGTTTGGGAATCCCGGGAAATTAGGATCCCAAAATTCCCCGGGTTTGGGGGGGTTTGGGGGATTTTTTCTGGATTTTTAGGGATTTTTTGCAGATTTTTTGGGGGATTTTTTATGGATTTTCAGGGATTTTTTTTTCAGAATTCCAGGAAATTTTGGGGATTTTTTGGAGAATTTTCTGGGGATTTTTTTGAAAATTTATTTACATTTTTGGGGATTTTTCATGAATTTTTTGGAAATTTTGGGGGTTTTTTTTTGTGAATTTTGGGGGATTTTTTTTTGGAGATTTTTTGCAGATTTTTGCCAAATTTTGGGAATTTTTGGATTCTTTTTTTGGAGGATTTTTTGGGGATTTTTTGTCATTTTTGGGAGATTTTTGGGCCTTTTAAAAAAATTTTTGGGGAATTTTTTTGGATTTTTTAGGGAATTCCAGGAGATTTTTTTGGGGGAGCGAGCAGAGGGGCAGGAGCGTCCTGAGGGAAAAAAATGGGAATTTTTTGGGGAATTTTGGGAAATTTGGGGATTTTGGGAATCCCTGGAAATCAGGATCCCAAAAAACCCTGAAATTCCTGGGTTTTGGGGATTTTTTCAGGATTTTTTGGGATTTATTGCAGATTTTTTGGGGATTTTTTGGGGATTTTTTTATGGATTTTCAGGGATTTTTTTTCAGAATTCCAGGAAATTTTGGGGATTTTTTGGAGAATTTTCGGGGATTTTTTTGAAAATTTATTTACATTTTTTGGGGATTTATCATGAATTTTTTGGAAATTTTGGAAGGATTTTTTTGCGTATTTTTGGGGATTTTTTTTTGGGAGATTTTTTGCAGATTTTTGCCAATTTTTTGGAAATTTTGGATTCTTTTTTGGAGGATTTTTTGGGGATTTTTTTTGGTCATTTTTGGGCCTTTTTAAAATTTTTTGGGGATTTTTTTTTTATTTTTTTAGGGAATTCCAGGGGATTTTTTTGGGGGACGGTGGCGAGCGGCGTGGGGGGGAGGATCCTGAGGGGAAAAAATGGGAATTTTTTTGGGAATTTTGGGAAATTTGGGGATTTTAGCAATCCCAGAGGGTTTGGGAATTCCAGATCCCAAAAATTCCCGCGGTTTTTGGGTGATTTTTGGGGATTTTTAAGGATTTTTTGAGATTTTTTGGGGATTTTTTTGGATTTTTTCGGGAATTTTTGAGGACATTTTTTGGGGAAAATTTTAGGGATTTTTGGGGGGGATTTTTCAGGAATTCCAGGAATTTTTTTGGGGGGATACATTTGGGAATTTCCGGATTTTTTGGGCAATTTTTGAGGACTTTTTTGGGGGGTTTGGGGGTTTTTTTTTGGAATTTTTGGGGTCATTTTTAGGGATTTTTTTAGGAATTTTGAGGTGGATTTTGGGTTTTTGGGGGGGATTTTTTTTGGGAATTCCAGGAATTTTTTTGAAATATATTTGGGAATTTCAAGATTTTTTTGGGTAATTTTTGGAGGGGATTTTTAGGGCATTTTTGGGGATTTTTTTAATTTTGGGGAATTTTGGGGATTTTTGAGTGGATTTTGGGGGTTTTTGGGGGGAAATTTTTGATAATTTTTGGGGTGATTTTTTGGGAATTTTTGGGGGATTTTTTTGGGAATTCCAGGCAAATTTTTCTGGGATACATTTGGGAATTCCAAGATTTTTTTGGGAGTTTTTTTTAGGGATTTTTACTTGATTTTGGGGGATTTTTGGGGGAATTTTGGGGCTTTTCAGGGGGGGATTTTTTCAGGAATACCAGGAATTATTTCTTAAATGCATTTGTGAATTCCAGGATTTTTGGGGGAATTTTGGGGATTTTTGGGGATTTTTTGGGGATTTTTTGGAGAATTTTTTGGGTTTTGGGGGGATTTTTTGTGGGGTTTCTTATTTTTTTTTTTTGGGGGATTTTTTGGAGATTTTGGGGGATATTTTTATTTTTTTTTAAATTTTGGGGGTTTTCTGAGGGGATTTTTTAGGGATTTTTTTCATAATTTTTGGGGTGATTTTTTGGGAATTTTTGGGGGATTTTTTTTGGGAATTCCAGGATTTTTTGGGGACATTTTGGGGACTCTTTTTGGGGGGATTTTTAGGGAATTTTGGAAGTTTTTTGGGTTTTTTTGGGGAAATTTTGGGGAGGATTTCTTTGGGAATTCTGGAATTTTTTTGGGGAATTTTTGGGAAATGCAGGGGTTTTTTGGGGATTTTTTGGGAGATATTTTTGGGAATTCTGGGATTTTTTTTCCCACAAATTCCAGGAATTTTTGGGGAATTTTTAGGGGAATTTTTTTTGTAATTTTTGGGGAATTTCAGAAATTTTTTAGTGGAATTTTGGTGGTTTTTGGGCTTTTTTGGGGGGGATTTTTTCAGTAATTCCAGGAATTTTTTGGGAATCCTGGAATTTCTCCGGAATTCCGGGATTTTTTTCTGGAAGGTTCCGTCTCTCACCTTGGCCGGGCTCGGGCCGGGATTTTTTAACAATTCTGGGATTTTTGGGGGATTTTTGGGGGGCGAAGTTTTTCAGGAATTTTGGAAATTTTTTTGGCATACATTTGGGAATTCCAGGAATTTTTGGGGGAATTTTTTTAGGGATTTTTACTTGATGTTTGGGGGGATTTTGGGGGGATTTTTTTAGAGAATTTTAGTTGATTTTGCGGGGATTTTCTGGGGATTTTTGGGGGAATTTTGGGGTTTTTGGGGGAATTTGGGGGGGATTTTTTCAGGAAATCCAGGAATTTTTGGGGAATCCTGGAATTTTTCTGGAATTCCAGGAATTTTTCCATCTCTCACCTTGGCCAGGCGCTGCGGGGGCTCCCTGGGGCCGGGCTCAGAGCGGCGTTTTTGAAGAATTCCGGGGTTTTTTGGGGGGAATTTTGGGGGTTTTTTTTGTGGAATTTTTGGGGGGATTTTTTTGAGAATTCCAGGAAATTTTTTTGGGATACATTTGGGAATTCCAGGATTTTTTGGGGGGGATTTTTTAGGGATTTTTACTTGATTTTTGGGGGCTTTTTTTGGCAGCTTTGGGGGTTTTTTTGAGGAATTTTGGTGGGATTTGGGGCTTTTTTGGGGGGGATTTTTTCAGTAACTCCAGGAATTTTTTGGGAATCCTGGAATTTCTCCGGAATTCCGGGATTTGTTCTGGAAGGTTCCGTCTCTCACCTTGGGTGGGCTCGGGCCGGGATTTTTTAACAATTCTGGGATTTTTGGGGGGCGAATTTTTTCAGGAATTTTGGAAATTTTTTTGGGATACATTTGGGAATTCCAGGAATTTTTTGGGAGGTTTTTTTTAGGGATTTTTTGGGGAATTTTGGGGGTTTTGGGGGGATTTTGGGGGATTTTTTGGGGAATTTTGGGGTTTTTTGGGGGAATTTTGGTGGGTTTTGGGGGGGATTTCTTCAGGAATTCCAGGAATTTTTTGGGGAATCCTGGAATTTCTCCGGAATTCCAGGAATTTTCCCGTCTCTCACACTTCAGGGACTCCTTGGGGCCGGGCTCAGAGCGGGATTCTTTGGGAATTCCAGGGGTTTTATTGGGGATTTTGGGGCTTTTTGGGGCTTTTTTTGGGGGGGATTTTTTCAGGAACTCCAGGAATTTTTTGGGAATCCTGGAATTTCTCCGGAATTCCAGGAATGTTTCCGTCTCTCACCTTGGCCGGGCGCTGCTGCGGGGGCTCCCTGGGGCCGGGCTCAGAGCGGCGTTTTTGAAGAATTCCGGGGTTTTTTGGGGGGAATTTTGGGGATTTTTTTTGTGGAATTTTTGGAGGAATTTTTTCGAGAATTCCAGGAAATTTTTTTGGGATACATTTGGGAATTCCAGGATTTTTTGGGGGGGATTTTCGGGTAATTTTTGGGGGATTTTTTCAGGAATTCCAGGAAATCTTTTTTGGGATACATTTGGGAATTCCAGGATTTTTTGGGAGTTTTTTTTTAGGGATTTTTCGGGGAATTTTGGGGGGACTTTTTGGAGATTTTTAGTTGATTTTGGGGGGATTTTGGGGGATTTTCTGGGGATTTTGGGGGGAATTTTTGGGGTTTTTTGGAGAATTTTGGTGTTTTTTGGGGTTTTTTGGGGGGGATTTTTTCAGGAACTCCAGGAATGTTTTGGGAATTTCTGGAATTTCTCCGGAATTCCCGGAGTTTTCCCGTCTCTCACCTTGGCCGGGCGCTGCTGCGGGGGCTCCCTGGGGCCGGGCTCGGGGCGCCCCGGGCGCTTCCCCGGGATCCGCGCCGGGGCCGGGAGGTGCCACAGCGGCTCTGCGGGGGAGGGGGGGGGTTTCTGCTTTGGGGTTTGGGATTTGGGGTTTGGGGATTTGGGGGTTGAAATTTGGGATTTGGGGTTTGGGGTTTTGGGGTTTGGGATTTGGGGATTTGGGGTTTGGGATTACGGGATTTTGGGATTAGGGAAATTGGGATTAGGGAATTTGGGGTTTGGGTGTTTGGGATTTGGGGTTTGGGATTTGGGATTTGGGGTTTGGGGTTTGGGGTTTTGGGATTTTGGGAATTTGGGGTTTGGGGTTTGGGGTTTGGGGGTTTGGGATTTGGGGATTTGGGAGTTGAAACTGGGGTTTTGGGATTTTTGGGATTTTGGGAATTTGGGGTTTGGGGGTTTGGGGTTTTGGGATTTTGGGGGTTTGGGGTTTTGGGAATTTGGGGTTTGGGGATTTGGGATTTTGGGAATTTGGGGTTTGGGGTTTGGGGTGTGGAGATTTTGGGGTTTGGGGTTTGGAGTTTTTGGGATTTTGGGTATTTGGGATTTGGGGTTTTGGGGTTTGGGGTTTGGGGTTTGGAGTTTGGGGTTTGGGGTTTGGGGATTTGGGGTTTGGGGTTTGGGGATTTGGGGTTTGGGGTTTGGGGTTTGGGGTTTGGGATTTTGGGGTTTGGGGTTTGGGATTTTGGGGTTTGGGGTTTGGGGTTTGGGGTTTGGGGTTTGGGAAGTTTGGGGTTTGGGATTTTGGGAATTTGGGGTTTGGGATTTGGGAATTGGGATTTGGGAATTGGGATTTGGGATTTGAGTGATTGGATTTTGGGGTTTGGGGATTGGGGTTTGGGGGATTGGGGTTTGGGTTTGGGGTTTGGGGGTTGGGGATTGGGGTTTGGGGTTTGGGATTTTGGGGGTTTGGGGTTTGGGGTTTGGGGTTTGGGGTTTTGGGAATTTGGGATTTTGGGGTTTGGGGTTTTTGGGATTTGGGTTTTGGGGTTTGGGGTTGGGGTTTGGGGGTTTGGGGAATTTGGGATTTTGGGGTTTGGGGATTTTGGGGATTTTGGGGATTTGGGGTTTGGGGTTTGGGAATTTGGGGTTTGGGGGTTTGGGATTTGGGGTTTGGGGTTTTTGGGATTTTGGGAATTTGGGGTTTGGGATTTGGGGATTTGGGGTTTGGGGTTTGGGTGATTGGGGTTTTGGGATTTTGGGGTTTGGGGATTTGGGGTTTGGGATTTGGGGTTTGGGGTTTTGGGATTTTGGGGTTTGGGGTTTTGGGGTTTGGGGGTGTGGGAGTTGGGGTTTGGGGTTTGGGATTTGGGGTTTTGGGATTTGGGGTTTGGGGTTTGGGAATTTGGGGTTTGGGAGTTTGGGAGTTTGGGATTTGGGGAATTTGGGGTTTGGGGTTTGGGGTGTGGGGGATTTTGGGATTTTGGGGATTTGGGGTTTTGGGGTTGGGATTTGGGATTTTGGGGGTTTGGGGTTTGGGGTTTTGGGCGTTTGGGTGTTTGGGATTTGGGATTCTGGGTTTGGGATTTGGGGTTTGGGGTTTGGGACTACGGGATTTTGGGATTAGGGAATTTGGGATTAGGGAATTTGGGGTTTGGGATTGGGGATTTGGGATTTTGGGGTTTGGGGATTTGGGGGTTTGGGGGATTTGGGGTTTGGATTTGGGGTTTGGGGATTTGGGGTTTCGGAGTTGGGGTTTGGGGTTTGGGGTTTGAGGGTTTTGGGGTTTGGGGTTTTTGGGATTTTGGGGGTTTGGGGTTGGGATTTTGGGGTTTGGGGATTTGGGGTTTGGGGAATTTGGGGGTTTGGGGGTTGGGGTTTTGGGGTTTGGGGTTTGGGATTTCAGGGTTTGGGTGTTTGGGGATTTGGGAGTTGAAATGGGGTATTTGGGAATTTGGGGTTTGGGGTTTGGGAGTTGAAAGTGGGGTTTTGGGGTTTTTGGGATTTTGGGAATTTGGGGTTTGGGGTTTGGGGGTTTGGGGTTTTTGGGATTTTGGGGTTTGGGGTTTGGGATTTGGGGTTTGGGGTTTGGGGTTTGGGATTTGGGGTTTGGGGTTTTGGGGATTTGGGGTTTGGGGTTTGGGGTTTGGGATTTGGGATTTTGGGGTTTGGGATTTTGGGCATTTGGGGTTTGGGATTTGGGGTTTGGGGATTTGGGGTTTGGGGTTTGGGGGATTTGGGAATTTGGGGTTTGGGGTTTTGGGGTTTGGGTGTTTGGGGATTTGGGATTTTGGGAGTTAAATTGGGGGCTTTGGGATTTGGGGTTTGGGGTTCGGGGTTTGGAGTTTGGGGGATTTGGGGATTTGGGGTTTGGGAATTTGGGGTTTGGGGTTTGGGGTTTGGGATTTTGGGAATTTGGGGGTTTTGAATTTGGGATTTTGGGGTTTGGGGGTTTGGGGTTTGGGGTTTGGGAATTTTGGGGTTTGGGATTTGGGGTTTGGGGTTTGGGGTTTGGGAATTTTGGGGTTTGGGGTTTGGGATCGGCATCTCACCATTCCCACCCCTTTTCCTCTGCCCCATTCCCAAATTTCCCACCAAATCCCCAAATTTCCCTTCCAATTTTCCCGCCAAATTCCCCTCCCCAATCCTAAATTTTCCCGCCAAATTCCCAAATTCCCCTCCCAAATCCCAAAAAAATTCCCTTCCAAACTCCCAAATTTCTCGCCAAAATCCCCAAAATTTCCCGCCAAATCCCCGAATTCCCCAATCCCAAATTTTCCCGCCAAATCCCCGACTTTCCCTCCCAAATCCCAAAAAAATTCCCTTCCAAACTCCCAAATTTCCCGCCAAAATCCCAAAAATTTCCCTCCAAATCCCCAAAATTTCCCTCCAAATCCCGGATTTTCCCGCCAAAATCCCAGATTTTCCCGCCAAATCCCGGATTTTCCCGCCAAATCCCAGATTTTCGTTACCCTTGAGCCTCTCAGCGCCTCCCTCGTGTCCGGTCCCGGCGGCCTCGGCGTGTCCGGAATTCCCGGAATTCCCAGAATTCCCGGGATGTGGCTCCGCCCCCCTCGGGGCCCTGCAGGGAAAAATTTGGGAATTCTGGGGCTGGACTCGGGGAAAATCCCAAATTTCTGCTTTTTTCCCCAATTTCCCCCACTTTTTCCCAATTTTCCCCCATTTCCCCCCATTTTATTCCGCTTTTTTTCGCAATTTTCCCCCAATTTTTCCCAGTTTTCCCCCATTTTTCCATTTTTCCCCTAAATTTTCCCCATTTTATTCCCTTTTTCCCTGTTTTTCCCCATATTTCCCCATATTTTTCCCTTTTATTCCAAATTATTCCCCAATTTTCCCATTTTCCCCCATTTTTTCCAATTTTCCCCCAACCTTCCCCATTTTTTCCCATTTTTTCCTCAATTTTTCCTCCCATTTTTCCCAATTTTCCTTTTTCCCCATTTTATTCCCCATTTTTTCCCTATTTTCCCCCAATTTTCCCTTTTTTCCCCCATTTCCCCCCTGCTTTTTCCCATTTTTTCCCTAATTTCCCCCATTTTGTTCCAAATTTTTCCCCATTTCCCATTTTTTCCCATTTTTCCCCAATTTCCCCCATTTTTCCCCCATATTTCCCCATTTTTCCCCCATTTTTCCCCATTTTATTCCCTATTTTTTCCCATTTTCCCCAATTTTTCCCCCCAATTTCCCCCATTTTTTCCCCATTTTTGCATTTTTTCCCCCATTTTCCCCAATTTCCCCACTTCCCCCCCATTTTTTACCCATTTTATTCCCCAATTTCCCCAATTTTTCCCATTATTTTCCCTCAAGTTTTCCCCATTTTTTCCCCAATTTTTCCCTATTTTCCCCCCATTTTCCCCATTTTCCCCAATTTTTCCCATTTTCCCCCCAATTTCCCCCATTTTTCCCTCATTTTATTCCCCATTTTCCCCAATTTCCCCCATTTTTTCCCATTTTTTCCCCCATTTTCCTATTTTCCCCTCATTTTCCCCCCATTTTTTCCCATTTTTCCCATTTTTCCCAATTTCCCCTCATTTTTCCCCAATTTCCCCCATTTCCCCCATTTCCCCCCATTTTTCCCCCGAATTTTTCCCCATTTCCCCCCATTTTTCCCATTTCCCCCCTTTTTTCCCCCAATTTTCCTATTTTCTCCCCAATTCCCCCCATTTTTCCCCATTTTCCCCCCAATTTCCCCATTTTTCCCATTTTCCCCCCATTTTTCCCCATTTCCCCCCATATTTCCCCATTTTCCCTCATTTTATTCCCCATTTTCCCCAATTTCCCCCATTTTTTCCCCCAATTTTCCTATTTTCCCCCCAATTTCCCCCCAATTTCCCCCCATTTTTCCCATTTTTCCCAATTTCCCCTCATTTTTCCCCAATTTTCCCCATTTCCCCCCATTTTTCCCCCCAATTTTTCCCCATTTTTCCCCATTTCCCCCCCCCCCGTTTTCCCCATTTTTTCCCCCAATTTTCCTATTTTCTCCCCATTTTCTCCCCAATTTCCCCATTTTTCCCAATTTCCCCCATTTTCCCCCCCATTTCCCCACCTCTCTGTGCCCCCCCTGCCGGAGAAGCTGCCGGAGGGCGCCCGGAACGCGGAGCCCGAGAGGGGAGAGTCCGGGAAACTGAGCGGCCTGGAGGGGAAATGGGGGGGAAAATGGGGAAATTGGGAAAAATGGGGAAAAATGGGGAAAAATGGGAAAAAATTGGAGTAAAATGGGGGGAGAAATTAGGGAAATATGGGGGAAAATGGGGAAAAATGGGAATTAAATGGGAATCAAATGGGGAAAATTGGGGAAAAAATTGGGAAAAATTTGGATTAAAATGGGGGAAAATGGGGAAAAAATGGGGGAAATTGGGAAAATTGGGAGAAAATGGGGAAAAATATGGGGGGAAATTGGGAAAAATTGGGGAAAAAATGGATTAAAATGGGGGAAAAAATGGGGGAAAATGGGAATAAAATGAGGAAAATGGGGAAAAATTTGGATTAAAATGGGGAAATTGGGGAAAAATGGGGGGAAATGGGGAAAAATATGGGGGAAAATTGGGGATAAAATGGGGAAAATGGGGGAAATTGGGGAAAAATGGGGGGAAATAGGGAAAAATTGGGAATAAAATAGGGGGAAATGGGGAAAATATGGGGGGAAATTGGGAAAAATTGGGGGGAAAATTGATTAAAATGGGGGGAAATTGGGGGAAAATTGGGGAAAATAGGGAATAAAATGGGGGAAAATTGGGAGAAAATGGGAAAAAATAGAGGAAAATGGGGAAATTGGGGAAAATTGGGGGGGAAATGGGGAAAAATGGGGAAAAATATGGGGGGAAAAATTGGGGAAAAAAATGGAATAAAATGGGGGGAAATATGGGGGAAAATGGGAATTAAATGGGAATCAAATGGGGGAATTTGGGGAAAAATTGGGAAAAATTTGGATTAAAATGGGGAAAAATGGGGGGAAATTGGGGAAAATTGGGGATAAAATGGGGAAATTGGGGGAAATGGGGAAAAATGGGGAAAACATGGGGGGAAATTGGGGAAAACTGGGGATAAAATGGGGAAATTGGGGATAAAATGGGGAAAAAATTGGGGAAAAATGGGGGAAATTGGGGGGAAAATGGGGAAAAATTTGGATTAAAATGGGGGAAATTTGGGCATAAAATGGGGAAAAATGGGGAAAAAATTGGATTAAAAAGGGGGAAAGTGGGAAAAATGGGGAAAATGGGCAAAAAAGGGGGAAAATGAGGGGAAAAAGGGGGGGAAATGGGGGGAAAATATGGGGGAAAAATGGGAATAAAATGGGGGAAAAATGGGAATAAAGTGGAGAAAATTGGGGAAAAAACGGGGAAAAAAAAATAGGGAATAAAATGGGGGGAATTGGGGAAAACTGGGGGGAAATGGGAAAAAATTTGGAATAAAATGGGGAATAAAATGGGGGAAATGGGGGGAAAATTGGGGAAAAATGGGAAAAATTGGGAATAAAATGAGAACAAAATGGGGAAAAAATTGGGAATAAAATGGGGAAAATATGGGGGGGAAATGGGGAAAAATGGGAATAAAGTGGGGGAAAATTAGGGAAAAATGGGAATAAAATGGGAGGAAAATGTGGAAAAAATGGGGAAAAATTGGGTTAAAATGGAGGAAAATTGGGGGAAAAATTGGGGAAAGTGGGGAAAAATTTGGAATAAAATGGGGGGAAATTGGGGAAAAATGGGGGAAATTGGGGGGAAAAATGGGGGAAAATGGGGGAAAAAATGGGAATAGAAATGGGGGAAAAATGGGAATAAAGTGGGGAAAATTGGGGAAAGATGGGGAATAAAGTGGGGAAAATTGGGGAAAGATGGGAATTAAATGGCAATATAATGGGGAAAAATATGGGGAAAAATGGGGAAAAATATGGGGGAAAATGGGGAAAAATATGGGGAAAAATGGGGAAAACTGGGGAAAAAATTGGGGAAAATTGGGGGGAAAATGGGGAAAAATTTGGAATAAAATGGGGGGAAATTGGGGTAAAATTGGGGAAAAATGGGAATAAATGGGAATAAAGTGGGAAAAATTGGGGAAAAAATGGGGAAAATTTGGAATAAAATGGGGAAAAATTGGGGGGGAAATGGGGAAAAAATGGGAATAGAAATGGGGGAAAAATGGAAATACAGTGGGGAAAATTGGGAAAAAATAGGGAATAAAATGGGAAAAAATGGGGGGAAATTGGAATAAAATGGGGAAAATGGGGAAAAATGGGGGTAAAATGGGGAAAATTTGGAATAAAATGGGGGAAAATGGGAAAAAATTGGGGAAAAAGGGGGGAAAATGGGGAAAAAATGGCAATAAAGTGGGAATAAAGTGGGGAAAAATTGGGGGGAAAATAGGGAAAAATCTGGAATAAAATGGGGAAAATTTGAGAATAAAATGGGGAAAATATGGGGGAAAATTGGGGAAAATTTGGAATAAAATGGGGGGAAAATGGGGAAAAAACGAGGGGGAAATGGGGAAAAAATGGCAATAAAATGGGAATAAAGTGGGGAAAAATTGGGGGGAAAATAGGGAAAAATCTGGAATAAAATGGGAATAAAATTTGAGAATAAAATGGGGAAAATATGGGGGAAAATTGGGGAAAATTTGGAATAAAATGGGGAATAAAATGGGGGGAAATGGGGGGAAAATGGGGAAAAAACGGGGGGGAAATGGGGAAAAAATGGCAATAAAATGGGAATAAAGTGGGGAAAAATTGGGGGAAAAATAGGGAAAAATCCGGAATAAAATGGGAATAAAATTTGAGAATAAAATGGGGAAAATATGGGGGAAAATTGGGGAAAATTTGGAATAAAATGGGGGGAAAATTGGGGGAAAATGGGGAAAAAACGGGGGGGAAATGGGGAAAAAACGGCAATAAAATGGGAATAAAGTGGGGAAAAATTGGGGGGAAAATAGGGAAAAATCTGGAATAAAATGGGGAAAATTTGGGAAAATATGGGGGAAAATTGGGGAAAATTTGGAATAAAATGGGAATAAAGTGGGGGAAAATGGGGAAAAATTTGGATTAAAAAGGGGGGAAAGTGGGAAAAAATGGGGAAAATGGGCAAAAAAGGGGAAAAATGAGGGGAAAAAAGGGGGAGAAATGGGGGGAAAATATGGGGGGAAAATGGGGAAAAATGGGAATAAAATGGGGGAAAATGGGAATAAAGTGGAGAAAATTGGGGAAAAAACAGGGGAAAAATAGGGAAAAATGAAAAAAATAGGGAATAAAATGGGGGAAATGGGAAAAAATTTGGAATAAAATGGGGGGAAATTGGGGTAAAATTGGAGGAAATTTGGGAAAAACTGGGGAAAAAATAGGGCAAAATTTGGAATAAAATGGGGGGAAAATGGGGAAAAATGGGAATAAAATGGGAATAAAGTGGGAAAAATTGGGGAAAAATGGGGAAAAATTTGGAATAAAATGGGGAAAAATTGGGGGGAAATTGGGGGGAAATGGGGAAAAAATGGGAATCGAAATGGGGGAAAATGGGAATAAAGTGGGGAAAATTGGGGAAAAATAGGGAATAAAATGGGAAAAAATGGGGGGAAATTGGAATAAAATGGGGAAAATGGGGAAAAATGGGGGTAAAATGGGGAAAATTTGGAATAAAATGGGGGGAAAATTGGGGGAAAATGGGGAAAAAACGGGGGGGAAATGGGGAAAAAATGGCAATAAAATGGGAATAAAGTGGGGAAAAATTGGGGGAAAAATAGGGAAAAATCTGGGAGTAAAATGGGGAAAAATTGGGGGAAAATTCTGGGAAAATGGGGGGATAATGGGAATAAAATGGGAATAAAGTGAGGAAAAACTGGGGAAAAATAGGGGAAAATATGGGGGGAAAATGGGGGCAATTTGGAAAAAATTGGGGAAAAAATTGGGGGGGAAATGGGGAAAAATGGGAATAAAAATGGGGGAAATATGGGGGAAATGGGAATAAAGTGGGGAAAAATTGGGGGAAAAATAGGGAAAAATCTGGAATAAAATGGGGAAAATTTGGGAAAATATGGGGGAAAATTGGGGAAAATTTGGAATAAAATGGGAATAAAGTGGGGGAAAATGGGGAAAAATTTGGATTAAAAAGGGGGAAAGTGGGAAAAAATGGGGAAAATGGGCAAAAAAGGGGAAAAATGAGGGGAAAAAAGGGGGAGAAATGGGGGGAAAATATGGGGGGAAAATGGGGAAAAATGGGAATAAAATGGGGGAAAATGGGAATAAAGTGGAGAAAATTGGGGAAAAAACAGGGGAAAAATAGGGAAAAATGAAAAAAATAGGGAATAAAATGGGGGAAATGGGAAAAAATTTGGAATAAATGGGGGGAAATTGGGGTAAAATTGGAGGAAATTTGGGAAAAACTGGGGAAAAAATAGGGCAAAATTTGGAATAAAATGGGGGGAAAATGGGGAAAAATGGGAATAAAATGGGAATAAAGTGGGAAAAATTGGGGAAAAATGGGGAAAAATTTGGAATAAAATGGGGAAAAATTGGGGGGAAATTGGGGGGAAATGGGGAAAAAATGGGAATCGAAATGGGGGAAAATGGGAATAAAGTGGGGAAAATTGGGGAAAAATAGGGAATAAAATGGGAAAAAATGGGGGGAAATTGGAATAAAATGGGGAAAATGGGGAAAAATGGGGGTAAAATGGGGAAAATTTGGAATAAAATGGGGGGAAAATTGGGGGAAAATGGGGAAAAAACGGGGGGGAAATGGGGAAAAAATGGCAATAAAATGGGAATAAAGTGGGGAAAAATTGGGGGAAAAATAGGGAAAAATCTGGGAGTAAAATGGGGAAAAATTGGGGGAAAATTCTGGGAAAATGGGGGGATAATGGGAATAAAATGGGAATAAAGTGAGGAAAAACTGGGGAAAAATAGGGAAAATATGGGGGGAAAATGGGGGCAATTTGGAAAAAATTGGGGAAAAAATTGGGGGGGAAATGGGGAAAAATGGGAATAAAAATGGGGGAAATATGGGGGAAATGGGAATAAAGTGGGGAAAAATTGGGGGAAAAATAGGGAAAAATCTAGAATAAAATGGGGAAAATTTGGGCATAAAATGGGGGAAAATTGGGAAAAAATTGGGGAAAAAATAGGGGAAATTGGGGGGGGAATGGGGGAAAAAATGGGAATAGAAATGGGGGAAAAATGGGAATAAAGTGGGGAAAATTGGGGAAAAATAGGGAATAAAATGGGGAAAAATGGGGGAAAATGGGAATTAAATGGGAATAAAATGGGGAAAAATATGGGGGAAAATGGGGAAAATTGGGGAAAAAATTGGGGAAAATTGGGGGGAAAATGGGGAAAAATTGGGAATAAAATGGGGGGAAATTGGGGTAAAATTGGAGGAAATTTGGGAAAA